>NC_047130.1:25122615-25275115 GCF_009829125.3 Periophthalmus magnuspinnatus | reverse complement strand
ATGTCACAGCAGAAAGAGCTTCAGGGTTAACCCCCACCTCTGCGGTATTTTGTATTTTTTATGTATGTATTTATTTATTTATTTATTTATTTAAATTTTCTGGCCTGTCGGAGATTTGGAGGAGCCACAGAGAAGATCCAGGAAGTGTCTGACTTTTTATGTGAAGCACTCTGGGCCGCTGCAGTTGTTTTTAAATGTGCCATATAGATAATTTTTCGGGTTTGTACGGCTCCCTGGTTCCTCTTTTAATTAATAAGTGTGAACCCCTCTCTGAACACTGTTCTTCCTTGCCTCTTGTACAAAATCGTATCATTTTGTTCTTTACTTTTTAATTAAATTTCTCACCTCAGCGTGCTTCCATAATTCACGGTGCCTTCATTCATCAACCCTTGCTATCTTTTATTTTTAGCTAATTTATCAGAAATCTAAAAGTGCGTGCCCCCGTCTCCACAAATATCCAATCTTTCACAAGGTGACACTGTGGACCTCCGAGGCTGCCCTGCTTTACAAGTCTCAATGATAATCTCCACTTACTTACATCATTGATTATGTCGCTGCTCCAACAACGTCCACTGGGCTTTCACATTGGCTAATGCACAGACGCCGCTACAAGCCCCAAAACATGAAACAAACAAGATTAATAGCATCTCGCCGTGCTCCTCCCCGGGGTCGAACAGCTAACAACTCTTGACAAAACGGGCCTTAGGAACAGCAGACAGATTGTCCGCAAAAATGAGGCGACGAGAGAAGCTATGGGAATGTAATGAAAAGAGAGAGAGATGAAGGGAGAGGGAGAGGGAACCTATGGAAATGAAATCACTTCTTCTTTCAACAGTCCCACCTGGGTACGCTGACTGTGGAAATGATGAATATACCGCTAATCAGCTTTTGTTTTATTTGAAGAGGAGAAAAATGTAATATTCACAAACAATACTCATGTGGCTGCAGAAAAGTGGGTACAGGGTTCTATGGAGACACGTGGATATAATATAGTGTAGGTTTTGGAAGTGACACTGGTGTTGACGTGCTCTTTGTAACGATACTGCTCACATTATTTGCATGTTTTAATTAGTATGGAAAAAGCCACGTGTGTATGCGTAGTGAAGTATTTCTTTTCTTTAAAATCCAAAGTGTTAATGTTCATTTGGGAGATATGTTCATGGGGAGTCATTGTTCCCAAGGTAAATCATTGTTTACAGACATGAAGTGACTCACAAGCTGCATTCACATCATATGTAGATACATAGTTGAATCTCTTAGCAATTATTTTGTGACTCCAAGCATTTTAACAGCAAATGTATGAAGCTTTTCTATTGGAGCGTCTACCATCTGCTTGTCGCTTTACGAATAAATGAAACTTGTCAATCTGGTATTCAATAAATGCGTTTTTGTATTGCTGTAGGTACCTGCATTCTTACTGTGACTAAGCTTGCCACCTCACAGATCTGACCTTTAACTAGGCTTGATGTCTAGGCTAGGCTACGAGTGGTTGTAATCTATACCCTATATACACACACGATGCAATTAGAGTTACTTTATTACAACATTTTAACACAATCACTTTCCTCTGGACAATTTAGATTCCCCAATTCACCTAACAAGTCTCCTGACAGAAGAAGAATCCACTTGCAATTTCAATCTGATTCCAAGAATGTTGAAGGCTTAGCGCGCTGACTAACGACTCCTCATACTGATTAGCAGGATTGTCGTGTCAGACTAAAGGCCACGGTGATTCTGATTGGTCCCGTTCACAGTCGTAAGCCTCGTCTCTGACCACATGACTGCCAAAAACAACATCAAAACGCCGCAGCAGCAGGACCACCTTAAAGACCCCATTAGCTGAACTCTTCTTTTTGCTCCAGGCTCCTATTTTTCATCATCTCTAAAACATTAACACTGCTTTGGAGCTCCCCCCTAGAGTCTTGCACCCTGGAGAATTTGCCTACTTTTAACATTCTGGTTGATGATTCTATCGTTTTAAATAAATAAATGATTTTATTATGTGTTTTTTATGAGAAGACTTTGTTGTGGGCATGTCAGTCACCGTGTCTGATTCGGCACAGCTTCACTTCTGAGCCTGTTGAGTGGGAGAGAGGCTTTAATCAAAAGGTAAAAAGTGCTAATGTTGTTTTCATGTGAGGCAGGATCAGGGCTCAGATCTAGCTCCTGTCAGGGATCTACAGCCATTGGAAGACTGCAGGCAGCGGGCTACTCTGCGCTCCACCATCTGACACATTTAATTATGTGAGTGGGTCTACATTTAGACAGGAGAGCTCCGCTGGGAGACGTGCTATGGGTCCGCACTGCAAAATGAGAGGAAAAGTGCCAAAAAGAGGCCCACATGTGTTGGATTGATTCTTTCTTCTCTTCATTGACATTTGTCCACCCGTCTTTTAAACAAGTGTGACCTACAGGGAATTGGACGGCTCTAAATGAAACAAAGCTATCTTGTAAAAAAAGAACCTTAAACCTTTTCAAAATTCCTCTCAGGCTGAGACATGATTTGAATTTTGATGATTTTAAAGGGTGCATGTCAACGAATTATAATTCAGAGGAAAAGCTAAATTATTTCAACAGATAAAGATGCAGTGGGGTTACTAAAAAGCACCTTTCCAGACAATCAAAGAACTTTACTTTGAAATATTTATTCACACCACAACCACACTAGATGTTGTCTAATTTTCTTGACATGGCTGCCTTGGGGGAAGAGTCAAATAAACACGGCATTCATTCTGTGTCAAAAGCATCAAGCACTTACCCAACCTTATGAGTCACTTTCCAACAAAACAGTATATCTATGGCAATAAGGGGTCACCAATAGTGCATTCTAGTTTAGGTTAAAAACAACATCCCATGACCAATCTATATGCGTAATGAATGGTAACTCGTGTGGAGAGTTTTTGCTGAAAAAAAAAAAAGATCTTATGCCAGATGCCCCTCCTGTAGCAAGCCTGCAAACTCTACCCTGCGATCCCAGAAACTAGATTTGAAACTGTATTTATTGCGTTCATTGTGTGCAGTAAACCTTTATGGCCTTCCAATATAACCTGGATTCAGTGATGTCTCAGTGCTCAAAGACGCCACATCCTACACATCCGTACACAGGCACACACACACACACGGGGACACACAGGGAGATACAGGGAGGCAGTGTCCAGGCAGTTCCAAACTCCAAAGCCTTCACCACTGTCTTGACAATCAAAGTGTGGTTAGTGCCAGGGGCCGACACGGTTAGGTACAGAGTCAGATCTGACAGGCTAATCCACATGAAGAGCTCTGTAGCCCGGAGGCAGTCTCATGATGTAGTCAGAACACACAGCGCTCCAAAAGAGGGCTAAAGTCGCGATTAGTGTGCCACTCAAATCTAGAGAATGACAGCAAGCAAAGGTGGAGATTCCATTATCCGTCAGTGGTTAGTGTTCGTGTCTCTCAGCATCAAGGTTGTGGGTTAAATTTGCTGTATTGAATTAAGTGAAATGGTGAACTCTGTGACTCTGAGTTGCCTCTAGTCAAGAATGAATGTGACAATGTTTCAGCGTCACCTATCTTTCAGTGTTGACTGTTGTACCCCGTGGCTATAGTCACTCTACGTTCTCCCGTAACATGAAGAAGAAGGTGAGAGTAAGAGCGAGGGAAGGACTGGATGAAAAATATATATATATATAAATAGGCCTATGTAATGTCATGTAAACAACATTTGGAATTGAGTTATTTCTTTAGTCAAGGAGAAGTTTGGAGCAAAACCCAAAACATGCCCAAATCATGATGTTCAGCTTTTTGTTTACTGGCGACATTTTGAAGACTTTTCAATTCAGCTGCCCAAAGTGCTTCACATAAAAAGTCAACAAAAAACACATATAGATAATACGAAACAGGCAAAGAACAATAAAACAGCTAGTATTAAATGGAAGAAGAAGAAGAGATGGATTTTGAGCGCAGTCTAACATCTTTTCACGCTAAAAAAGATATAATTTTTTTGTTTTGAATCATTAATTCCTATGGTAACAATCCTATTTATGTTTCGTCGCTCTGAAAATAATCCTGAGTCCAAGCCAAGCTCAAGCCAGGACGGGTCAAATGCAGAGGACAGATTTCCTTCAAGGACAATAAAGTGTAACCTACCCTCTTGGAACACAGTTATTTCTATTTGAGACCCAAACTACAGGTTCTTGGGGGTAGAGTTGGTAGGGTCCAGAGTGTTTTGCACGGTTAATTAGGAACGATACAATTTTAGAATCATTGTGGGAACCTTTGTCTGTTAAATGAAACAGAAATCCGCTGGCCTTATCTTGTGTATATCTTTTAAAATGAAGAATTCCAACATTGCAATTCCTTGATTCTGGCTTCCGTGTGCAGTTTGGAAGGCTCAAGGTCTTTTCATTCGGCCATAACGATATTTTTAATTGTGTGCAACAAAAAAGATAACAGAAACAGGTGAAATGTGCCCTGTCAAAATACTGGGTTCATGCATCCTGCTCAAATTAAACCTGAAATTAAAATACAAGAAAAATACAAGGATAAGGAGTTGCTCTCTTGTGCTAACGAGGGGATAGGTTTCTGTCCAATTAAAGCACTCATGTTCACACAGAGATTATCCCGTTAGGTGGTAGACCAAATCAAGAGGCTTTGAAGGAAAAAGCTGTTTTAGGAATTTAACTAAAGCACAGGTTTGAAGTGGTCAGTCTGAGCATTAAAGGCTTAGACAGTAGACATGTATGTGATGGACATTTACCATAAAATACTAATACTAATGCTTTTAAAGAGAAAATAGCATGTGCCCAACTTAAACCTTAAACTTTCAAGACACGATGATTAAACAAGACATGCACAAAATTGACTTTGAAGACCTTTTAACTAAATTATAATTGTTTTCCTTTCTCATAAACGTTCACAAAGCTGTATTCTGTGTTACATGTATGTTGGAATAATCTTTATTCTACTAGATTCAAAGTTTATTTACAAATGTCAAAGTGCAAATGAAGGTAGATCGATCAGTGGGTTGAGAGCGGGGTGTTTGCCGTGGTCCAGGGATAGAGCGTGAGCAGCAGAGTCTGAGACGAGGTGAACAGTACCGGCAGTGAAGAGCAGGGTCAAAGACAGAGGAGCTGAACAGGTCCAGGGAGCAGGTCTTGGCTCCTTTTATCCTCCCCAGGTGCAGCTGATTGCAGATTAGGTGTAGGTGTGCATGGGAGGAGCCAAACTTTCCACCCAGCTCCAGGCTCAGATACAGAAGGGAGGGGGAAAATAGTGCAAAAAAGGGCAGGACAGACTGGGATCATGACAGTTTCACTCTAATGTGTCTCACAAAGGTTTTTTTTTTTTTTACAATTTTAAAAACTTAAAAGCATATGATCCCGCCTACCTGGGAGGAGCCAACGTTCATACGCATTCACCCCATATATCCCCAGCTCTACCACCACTCCAGTTTGTCTATATACCTTCAGTGATAACTATGTGGCTCTGTTGAGATTTTTTTTTCTTTTGGACCTTTTATAATTTGAATTTTTCGCTGTTCCCAGTTTCTTGCCTGTCTATTTCTGCATCTCCAGCACCTACCTACCTGTGGACCTCCCCCCCTAGCCCCCCAGCCTCTAAGTCCCCTGCTAATAAACTCTATAAACCTATTTTGTGTTTTGGGGTTCTGCTTTTAAGTACTCCAACCTGCCCCTTTACAACAACATGACAGTATACTACTTAGCAGAGAGATGATTTGAACCGCCAACCTTGATATTTCAGAAAGATTTCATGAGCAACTACGAACTCACGAACTCACAAACTCACAAAAATCTCAGAAGGCGAGATCAAAATAGAAAGAACATCATTATTATTTATTATTCTTAATATGGCCAAGGTCATTTGAACACATTTAAATAAGATGTAGGCATTGTATCATCATGGGGTTATCACTGGACTATTGTTAGATTTGACATTGGCAACGAGGAGAATATATATACACGAAACCGTTTCATTACAGGTTGAACATAAAAACAAAAGCCCGATGTAGTGGTATGAGAAATGATTGGTACAGAAAAATCCACTTAGTTCTCTGCAGTTCTTAGTTTGATAGTGCAAGATTACAGGGTCATGCGAATCAGACTGGGTCCACTTTGAGAATGATAATGCCTCGCAAACTTAGCTCGAAAAGTAAAATCTATTAGAGAAACTGCTGTGTTTTCTGAATGGGAGGTCAGCCAACTCTTCCTGTCGCAGTGCCAAACCAGGCCAGGAGAAGAGAATCAGATATCAGCGTGATCAGGTGTTAGTCCAGCTGGCTCAGGTACTAAGAGGGAAAAGGCTGTTAAAACAAGACCCCCCACCTGAGAATGTACCCCAAGGCCCGCAGAAGAGACAGCCTGAAGGGGGAGCCGGAGAGCGGGTCAGGAAGATGGATAGGTCCTGACGAAGATAACTGGGGATGGAAGATGAAAGCTGCTCCCAAAGAAGGTCAGTGATAATTGTTTTAAAGGAACAGTAACGCACTTATACCCACCTCACAGTAGTAAAATGGTGGATCTATATTTTTAAAATGGAGGTGTTTGTCGAGGTTCTACAAATAACGCAGGTCAGTTGTGTGGCTGTACCTCATCTTTTCTGGTTCTTTTCTGTAATAGCATCCATCATGTACAATGCTTCAAGAGAGTGTTGCTATAGTATTTATTCCCTCTTCTCTATTTAGCAATTACCATGTATTTGTCATAGGCATTGATTTAGTGTCATAGGAAGCTAGTTTGCTCATATATCAACCATCTGCCATTTGGTACGATCTGTGTTTCCTTATAAAACTATATCTCTTTTGAATGAGACAGTTTGGCGTCATGGGTTTCAGACAAATGATTCCTTCCTGATTTGACAAATTCTGTGAGGACCTTTTCCTTTTCGAAAGACAATATTTTGATTTGAATTGTGTTATAACAATAGAGGATCGTTACCATGCCAAAGCCTGCAAATCAGGAAGGAATCCTTGTGCCTGAAATGCGTGAAAAAGGAACTTGGAGATCATTTAGGTCATCCATGAAAGAGCAGCTGGGTATTTCTTAGGGAGTTCTTAGGCCTCGTGATCATTTTCTTTCCAGGATGGGTGACGGGGTTGATTGGTTTTAATACTGTACAGCACCACTGATACGTTGAGAATCTTGTAAAATATGTATACAACGATATGCAGTGGATGTTCTAGTTTCTTCTAAATGTTCACTGCTGATGTTTACTGAAGCAGCAAAGCTATAATGGAAGCCTATGCGCCAACACACACAAGGATTTTCTCTTCTCTTTAATAACTTTCTGGCCACATATTTATGTTTTTGAAGCAACTTTAATATGTTTACATTTCAATAAATACAACTTTATTTTCTAACTTGAGTACTTTCACAGTTTTTTTTTTCCTAATAACTTATGAACACTGAGACTTAATGCCTTGTTTTTGAAAATTCTGCCAAACAAGATCCAAACCGAGTTAGCACTTAGCAGCATGTGCTAATTAGAATGCCCATTCGAAACAAGATGGATACAACACATTACCATAATGTGTTTTCTGAAAGCGTATAATTAACACCAGGATATATGAGCGGGATTGTTCAATAATTTTATGGTAATCTTTGTAGTATTACGCTCCATAATACTCCAACTATCACATAACAAAGTCAGGTTTATTCACAATCGAACACAAAC
Source organism: Periophthalmus magnuspinnatus (assembly GCF_009829125.3). Lineage (NCBI taxonomy): Eukaryota > Metazoa > Chordata > Actinopteri > Gobiiformes > Gobiidae > Periophthalmus > Periophthalmus magnuspinnatus. The sequence goes on along the minus strand of NC_047130.1, from coordinate 25,267,450 downwards.
AAATTATCGTGTGTCAAATATGAGATGTTTTTTGTTTGTGAGTCGTGACCAATGAGAGCTCATTTGGACTCTAATAGCAGAAATATCATGTGACCGAAATGTCACAAGTTTAACACATTACAGGAAAAAGAGTTATCCAATTATTTTTGTAAAAGGAAAACTGTTTGTGTTCATCCGTCCCAAATGATTTGAGATCTACTGTCAATTACAAAAGTCTCGTTTCCAGATTTCAAAATGCATTCCCATCTTCTGATCCCATTCAACTCAGAAAGAAATTATGATTTAATCCAGTTTTTACAGCATATTGTTTTTTTATTGAAACCTTTAATTATTTATCTTGTGTAAGAATCTAGTCTTTCATGTTTTTCTGTTTAGTTCCATGTTTGCCCTTTCATGAATTGGCAATAGCACATTTCAAGGCCTTGCATCAGTGTAAACCTCAGAAGATTCCATTTCGATTTTAATTTAATTTGACGATTAGGCCGCGGGACGCCTGTGGAGACTACCTATGTTAAATGCATGATCACAGATAATGAACCTCCAGTAAACACATAGACTGTAGAGTGGAAATAGATGAACTTAGATGGCCCAGAATGATGCATGCTGCAGGTTAGGGAATGGCTAGTGCTAATTAGTCGTATCAAATTAGCCAAATATTGTGGACAGTATTAAAGTGCCCTCTGCTGATGGAAGTGAACAACAGGAGGACCCCAGAGCACAGGCGTAAACACGGCATCAGCATTCTGGGTGCAACAGCATGAGAAATTAATTAATCACAATTTGTTACAGCGTAGACGCTCCAGGTTAACATGCTAATTAAAACAAATATGCCTAATATATTCCGCTGTGTTTAGACATCTCCATACCCTTGTGAGGTGGGGCCAGAGGGGGAAGAGGAGCTACTCAAGTAAAGGTGGTACAGCTTCCAAATAATTGTTCCCAAATAAGCATTATATTGCATTGCCTGTTGGGTGAACTCTAATGCATTAAAGGTCCTATATTTCACAAAATTGACTCTTGTGAGGTTTTAGCCATGTTATAATGCTGTTACTTCCTCAAAAATACCTGCAATACCTGTTTTTTTCATTCACATATGTTTCAGTAACACTTTATTATCAGTCTGTCTACATCGCCAAAGCTCAAAATGCTGTTTCTCCTCGTGATTCATGAAGCTGTAGTTTTCAAGTTAACAGCTCCTTTTACCTTTTGTTCAGCAGAAATCGGCAGTTCCAAAGTTTAAATTACCCAAATGATTCTAGTGAAGGTGTAAAAAGTTTAAAAACACTGTGTTACGACATGACGTCACAACATGGAGTGGAGAGTGTTTTCTGTTGGAGAAAAGAACCCAGCTTAAATACGCAGGGTGTATGTGTTAAACATGTGTGACTGAAACAAAACACAACTCCAGGTCTGTTTTTGATGAGGAAACAACAATAGAAAAGATCAGAAAATAGCGTAATATGGGTTATTTAAGTATTTAATTCATTTGTAAATTTAATTATAGTGTGTACATTTTTTGGCCTTGTTACAACATCAACAAATATCCATGGGTTTCCTGCAAGTACTACTAATAGTACTGCAATTAGTACCATTACATTTTGTCTTCTTATCCAAATCTCAACTCAAAACTTATCTGTGCAGACACCACATATACAGTTTTGTATTGTGCTGTGTTTTTTCACCATTTTTTGTGTTTTTAATTTTGGTACAGTGTATTATTATTATTATTATTATTATTATTATTATTATTATTATTATTATTATTATTATTATTATTATTATTATTATTATTATTATTATTATTATTATTATTATTATTATTATTATTAAATTAATTAATTTTTTATTTATTTTTTATTATTATTATTTGTCCCCCAGATGGACACACAAAGTTTCTTGGCTTCACTAGCTGATTCTCTTATCTTACATCCTATGCATTACCGGTAGAACTACTACTGTTTTTCTTTAACATCTGTACCTCTGCTACCAATACAAATACGACAATCTTCCTGAAAGATACAAAAATGTGCTTTACCACAAACAGAAATCTTTTGCTATCATTTGCAAGCAAATCACTTGGGTGAATAATGTGTCGTTTCATGCCACCTCTGAGAAGGCCATACCAAATCCATCTAATTTGAAATGTTATATTGTATTTACAGATATGAGATGCCGCACAAATGCATTTTTGCGGTTAATATGAATTCCGTCAGAAAGGCAGAGGACTCCAAAGTAATCTAATTCTATCATCTCATATCTTCTGGGTAAAGAAAACCATCATCTGTAATCGCGTAAAATGCACTGCTCGCTGTGTCAAAGCAAGTCGAAAATCACGTCTAAAAAGGTCTATGGGGCTTCGTGGGGCGTAATGCAGCTTCCCCTCATCTGCTCTGTGTAGTATTTGGGATCAGTGGCTGGTTAATGGCTCCCTGGCTTGTACTTGGGTGAGCTTATGTGGCAGCTGGGTGTCATTGAAGAGCACCACGTGAGTCAACAGTTAGTCACTGCAATAACTGGCTGTTGTAGCTTTAAATAGGCAATTAGCGACTAAGTTCAAATCAGCCCGTGAGCGCTCCAAACAGCGTGGAATCGATTCTTTCTTCTTAAAAAAAATAAATCAGAGTTAGCTTGAAAAACGATGGTGAAAAAATGACTTAACCAAATGAGAGGTTTGACGTGATTGGTTTTGAATTAAATGCGTGATGGTTTAAGTGGCAGCTCATTAGTTTCATTCATGTTGTTCAAGGTTCACATGGGGAAGAGGCTTTTAAGTGTCAGAGCTCTACACAGGTAATGGGACAGATGTATGAAGACAACTTTATTAATGTGACAGCTACACTGAATTAATGGCAATGGAAAAAAAAATAAAAAATACAAGTGTAATAATTATCCAGCAGCATATAGAGAGAGCATTACATTAAAAAAAGAGTGATGTGTATTTGTGCACACTGACATCCTTTATTTGACTTAATGACGCCTCCACTGCTGTAATATTAAAAATGATTAGCTGAACATATGCTAACGGTACATGCTAAAAAAATGCAAAAAAATAATTTGTCATAATAAAAAAGCTATTCATCAGACAATTACCAGATCTATGACAATTTGTGCAAACATGTTAGCAGCAATTTTTATTTGTATTGGTTTACAAAGACAAATTTACTTTCTAGTTCGGTAATCTTATGAAAAGCGAAAGGAAAGGAAGGAAACACGTTTTAAAAAATATGGTGCAGTAGATCAGTTGGTAGTGTTTTCCATTGATCCGAAGGGTTGGCGGTTCAAATCCACTCACCCACAGGTTGGCGGTACGATCACAGCTCCCACAGATGAACGCCGTCGTTGCGTCCTTGGGCGAGACACTTTACCCACCTCGCCCCAACTAGTGTCTGTGTACACCGGTGTATGGATGTGTGTGTGAATGGGTGAGTGGTTCGTTGATGTAAAGCGCTTTGAGTGACTTAAATGTGGAAAAAAATTTGACTATTTACCGTGTGACAAAATGAGAAAAGGGGGACAAATTACTGACAAATTTATTTTACTGTAAAAGACTGAGACTGGATCAAGGGAAAAAGTTTGGTGACTAACTGTGGACTGATTTAGTTTGTTTTGTTGTTGTTTCTTTTGCTCTTGCTGCACTTTGACATTTCTGTTAACTCCCACAACCTGATATAAATATAAGAGATTATATAAAAGTATACCGTTTTCCAAAGACACTTTTTTTAACTTTCATACAGTATACAGCACACTCATTAGATTAGGCTATAGATATAAAGTTACGGAAGGTCAGTTCATTTCTACTGCGATGCTGGAGGTGATTTAAAGGCCCTACTTTTTACTATCTTAAAAATGTGAAAAACAGAACTAGTTCATTTTAAACTGTCTACAGCAGTCCAATCCCTCACTTTCCTGCATTCCTAACATCCAAATAATTCACCGTGATAAGATTATTAGCTCTTTTTTCAACCTTCAGAAGCCAGAGTGGAGTTGTGCGAAAACTAGCATGCTAACAGCTTTTTTTCCTGGTTTGTGGGTGCTAAAAATACTTTGTAATTAGAATGCAGTGGTCTAATTTTGACCCCATGATCAGATTTTTTCAATAAACTATATTTTTAGTGGAACAATTCAGATTTTACTTAATAACGTGCCAACATTAGGGTACACACCTTTAACTTACATACACTATACGCATATACTCATTAGTTTTCTCTAGGCAATATCAAGTTCTGGAAGGTGAATGAAGTGGCCGCTTACAAGTTGGTTTGTACTATTACAGAGCCAGCAGTCACGACTCCAGGTCATTTAAATTCCACATTTCTAATCCAGCCGATGCTAATGTGATCTGAACAGTCAACCACTCGCCCTTTCACCGTAGGGCACACTGCTCGTTACTTTGTCTCCATGTCATCAGGCTAAAAAAATCTCCAATCAGGCTTCATTTTAACCACATTTTTATTCCTCTAATTATGTTTTCAGGCTCCAACTGGTGCGCTCATTCAAGTCACATGTATTCCCCGTTGTCTTAATTTTTCCCCAGTAATTCATCGGAGAATTATTGTATTGTGTAACCTTGAGGGTGAGGCTTCATAAATTAAAATGAGCCTAGTGTCTGTTTCAACCGTATCAGGTCATGTTCATTATTCAAACAAACAGACGTTGGCACACTTTTCATCCACTGTATTCCTCTTCTCCTTATCATCACTTATAAAAGTTGCATCTTGACTCCGATTGGTGGAAAGTTGCCTTTGTTTAGCTTATATAACGGAGTAGGCAAGATGGGGGCAAATGCATGTTTAAAATGCCATTAGACGTTGCAGCCTCTGGGTTAAGAGCAGCATTTTCCACGTTCATATATTTGATGAATGTGCCTTCATGTATTAAACACTGTGATACTATCTCTTCTTTCTTCTTCTCTTTTGCTTTTTCCTGTTAGCTTTACACCAGATGCCCTGTATGACACAACTTCTATTTGAGCTACATTTATTAGCATGTAGGATGTAGGATACATACACACACAGGTGTTTAGAGAAGAAAGAAAATGAAAGAAAAGAAAAATGAAATTGGAGCATTTGAAAAGCACTGGTATCAGAAAGGCAGTAACATCTCTGTCTCTGTCCATGTCGGCTTACTGTAAGCAGGGTCGTTGAATAAATAATGGACAAACATAAAGCTCCTTTCTATGCTAATGAACAGCAACTCACTCTCAATAGTATCAAATGTAATGTGTAATGTGATAATGAATGGTCACAATCATGTAGCACTTTAATCAAGGAATCACCCACCAATTCACACACACACACACACACCCACATGCACACACACACACACCCCATGCACGCACACACACACACACACACACACACACACACACACACATTCACACAGTTCATCTGTGCCACCAACCTGTTTGACTGTTTTATGATAGGTGAGAGATTTTAAACGTTAACCTTCAGATCAGAGGACCGACATTCTACAAACTGAACTACTGCCACCAAAATCTTATCTTACCAGTGTTTTTAAAGAATAAGTCTATGTCAGGCATGCCCAAACTGTGGCCCGGGGGCCAAATGCGGCCCTCAGACCTATTTTTCTTGGCCCTCAAGCTTCCAGGTGAATTGGCCCATATGACCGTAAACAGTACTTTTTACTGTATTTTTCTGAAAATCGACTTTAACACACCCATATCAAATATTTAATGTGTCCCACTGTGGATGTGAGCATGAATAAAGATCTAGTGGTTCAGTCTAACTTGTAATAATAACACAAATTTGAAGTATTCACTGTATTCGCGACGAGTCTATGGCCCTCAATCGGCCCTCAGCTTTGTCTATGTTTTTATATGTGGTCCTTAATGAGGAAAGTTTGGACACTCCTGTTCTATGTAGTTATTTGATCTACAGTGATCTAGAGACACACAGACTATCACAATATAAAAATAAGAACAATAACGATAATAATAAATCAATATTTAATTTCTCATGGCTCATGTCTCCTCTTGGGTCTAAACACAACATTATCCACACTTGTGTAATGAGACTGGCAGTATTCAGCAGCACTGGGCTCCTGCAGTCCTCAGGAGGCTGCACAATGTTTGAACTCATTTACATGGACATATGGAGACACACATCAAGGTCTCTGCAGTGTTCTGCTTCTTCTGATATGACACAAAGGACTCTTTGGGAGTCTCACAAAAAGTCAAATAAAACGTGACACAAATACATATGTTTTTGATATTGACCAATAACTGGCAGCGTGGCGCATGATTTACAAACTAAAGACATTATAGAGACTGGAGACTTTTAGGACTACATGTTTTATTCATATTCTTTAAATATCCGGCTGTGCTTGTACTAAAATGTCTACTTTTGATGCTGTTCTTTCACTTACTGAGATGGAAAGATGGTTTAGCTGAGGAAGTCTCTACATTTAGAAGTACTACTTTTAAAAAACGCTCCATTAAAAGCCTTTTGTGAATTTTATTGGGTGCACCACCAAGTTAATGAGATGTGCAAAGGGAGCAGGAGAGAAAAGGTTTATACTTAGACTGGGGCTGTAAGGCAGTGCCTTCTACTGCTGGGACATCTGAAAGTCAGGGAATCAAACCTAGACCTTCTTGTGTTACTGCATGCTCCACTGTACCGCCCTCAGTAGTTTTGTATTGACTCCAAACCTTGATAAATGGAGTGGGCTTTTTCAGGAAAGGTTAAGCTGAAATAGGAGGAGTAGCTTTGCACAGCGCAGTACATTCACCCAGTTAGGTAAATTACATTTCAAGAGATTATGTCAACTGGACAATATGAAATGCCATTATAATATTAACTCTAATTACTGTGTTTGTCTATTAACAGCCCACAGTCACCGTCTTGAGCACACATTCAGAGTAATAGAGATGACCTTACCTTACCTGGCCACGAAAATCTCCCTGCAGCAGAACCAGTGAGCCTGGGGGGTTATTGCAGAGTCCTGGCCCCCTGTAGCACACCTGGACTGGGGTTGGCTGTGTCTGGGCTGTAGCTGAAGGCAGAGTGGAGCTGGAGGCTGGTGAGTCACTTTGAGGTGCATCTGACAGTAGCATTATGGCTGCAGGGGATGGAGAACCAAAATATGTACTGGCATAAACCAAGAAAAGGAGTCTTCCCCTCACTTCTCGTGCTATAGCTAATAATAATGGGAATGAGTAATAACAATTTTTGGATACTAGTCTCAACCTCGACACCCACTCACTAACACCAGCGCTGCTATCCTACCTGCTTTTCTACAAATTAAACCTGGAATAGAAAATAAACAGAAACAATTAATGAAACCAAGTTTAGTTTGAAAGTTCAGTTTGGGCAATTAATTTTCTGCATACATCCTTGCCTGCTTTTGTAAATACAAGAATAAATTAAAATATCTAACAAACAAATTAGGCAAAGTTTTAAATAATGTGTCATCTTCTCATTCCAGCAAAAAAAAAAAAAAAAAAAGAAAATAGACAAATACATTCAACACAATCTTTTGAATCAAGTCTTCGAAATGGTGCCCATAACAGGAAAAAGTAATTAATCTGAAATGTATTTAAAACATTGTACTGCATCCCTACTTTTGAACTCATGAAGCAGAGAGTCTTGCAGTCTCATTGGATGTTATTTGTAATAAAGATAAAATGTTAATTAGTATCAGGTAACCTCCATTACCGGGGGGTATTTCTTTCTGTATGGCGATGTTCAGGCTGCAGGCCATTTTATGCTGTACAAAGGTAGTTAGTAGTTTGCATAGATTATGGAACACTTTGCTGTATTGTATTGACAGAATGGAAAGTGGGAGACAGACTTCCAAATTGCCTGCAGACGTTCTGTTGGGCCTTATCTATTCCGTGTATTAGAAATTACTTTTTTATCTTAAGACGACTTCAGAAATCTGTGAACTAATGCAGTTCACGAGGTCGCCTCTAAGCAGTGCCGGAGATTACCTGCCGTTATTATACAGCCGTAAGAAAAAGAGACAAAGGTTAATGTAGAGAGAAGGTAAGGCATCTGGGGTCACAGTTTAAACAGAGAAACCTCTCCCGTGATGAACTAATCAAAGACGTTTTAGACACATTTGTCCCGCTGTGTGACTGTCTTTTTACGCCATACAACTATAACATCTTGGATTTTTGTAAATTGTGTGGGATTTAGTGACATTTATTGATAGACTTTCAAGCTGTATTTTTCCACATATATTATTCTCTCACCTGGATAATAGCAGAAAGTGTGGACATTTCACTCTTGTACAAACTGAACTTTGAAGTGAAAGTTTGAGTTTCTTTGAAGAATTGTAAAAAAAACAATGTGGGTCAAAATGTGCCAAACCTCGTATGTTTCATTTAATATGTTCACTTAAATCCACTGAAAAAGAACGGGGTCAATCACCTGCTCAAACCATAACTACTGGACAGCCCTGTCTCAATAGGACTACATGACTCTGCTGAGAGGACAGAGTGCACATGCATGTTTACAACACAACATTGTCAAGTTAGTTATAAACTTTATACCAAGTAACAATGCAGAACAAAAGGTATATTTGTTGCAGAGTAATTTAGTTTAGTTGCTCTTGGAAAGGAGAATCTATAGAGACATTAAAGGAACCGTATGTAAGACTTTGATTTTAATGAGCTATTAGGACCTGCCTGTGTCCACAAATAGGAGGTAAACATATTCAAATCAAATACAGATGTTACTGATCAAAATTCTAATACTGATTTATTCTTGAATAAGGAATGGACATAATGTCCCATTTATTTGGTGTTTTGGTTTTCTAGATGATTATCCAATCAGAAAGCAGAATGAGCCTCACACACGTCTCAAATTTGGGTTGCCATATTGAATGTTGAAATCCAGTAGGTTTAAACCTAAATGGCCTCTCTCTGATCTGAATTGTCGCTACCCAAACGCCAGCACCTACAGCCAATCATTAATCAGTGCTTGAGCAGGCTCACAGCTTTCACATGAAGAATGGCCCGTCCATATACTGAGATACTTGCTAGCAAGATTCCCTTTGTAAATCCTCTGATTTACAGGAATAAACTGTAATGTAATTTCATAAAACAATTAGAATTCAATTTCATCAACAATTAGAACAATCTAAAACTCCCATTCTCGTAACCATACACAATAAGAACATCACATGTACATTTTAATACAATTTGAATGTAAGGACAAACACTACTACTACTACACTTTTTATTTAAGCTATATTCATGTTTGTGTCATACTAGTAGAGTTCTCTCCTTTTTTAAATTGTAGTAGATCCTTTATTAACATCTCTGAATATTCACTTGTCACTCCAGAGTTATTTTTTATAAAATAAAAAAATAACTCTGGAGGAACATGAACCAGGAATAGGACTGAAAATCGTATCAATGTTGAGAATTCAACACACCATTTGTATCTCAAGCCATGCATTTTCTGCTTTGCTCACCTTTCGGATAACCTTAGCAGCAGGTGCTAATGACACAAAAGCATTACCATAGAAACACAATCTGAAAATTCAGCGGCACAACGCAACAAAATGAGAGTGTTTTTAGCCATCGATCCACTGGAGAACAGAGGAGAGAGAATTGGCTGTTGGCTGGTCGCTACGCTTTAGTTCAATTGTGTGAAGCTAGCTGATCAACACGGAGAAGCTAAGTGGGTGTGTGCATTCAGGGGCCAAGATGATTTAGGCATGCTATAGACGTCAACATATAACTCAATGAAGCACACCGTCTTCTCATGTGTAGAACCAAGAACACGTAAAAACAGAGAGATGGTCCTGACTTGAAGCAAGTATGAGTGTTTCTCTTTTTAAGACATCTGCATCTTTTCATTTTTTTCCCTTGGTGGCTGGGCCTTTCCCCACGAGGCCCGACCGGGCTCAGCCCAAATAAGCAACATGGGACCATCATCCCATGGACCCACCACCTGTGGGAGGATCCATAAGGGACCAGTTCAGGGAGATCTTGGTGGCAGTCGAAGGCGGGGGCCTCGACCACCGGATCTCTGGACATGGAGACTGGCTCTGGGAACATGGAATGTCACCTCGCTGGGGGAAAAGGAGCCTGAACTTGTGCGGGAGGTTGAGCGGGAGGGGCAGAGCTGTCAACCAGTCACCACCTGGTGGTGAGTTGGAGTAGGAAGCCGGATAGACCTGGCAGGCCCAAGCATATCGTGAGGGTCTGTTGGGAACATCTGGCGGAGCCCTCTGTCGGGAGGACCTTCAACTCACGCCTCCGGGAGAGCTTCTCCCACATCCAGGGGGAAGCTGGGGACATGAATTCCGAGTGGGCCATGTTCTTCACCTCTATTGTCGATGTGGCTGCTCATAGCTGTGGTCATAACGTCTGCAGTGCTTGTCGTTGCAGCCACTCCCAAACCCAGTGGTGGACACGCGAAGTAATGGGTGAAGTCAGGCTGAAGAAGGAGCCCTATTAAGCCTTGTTGGCTTGTGGCACTCCTGAGGCAGCTAATGAGTAGTGGTGGGCTAAGTGTGTCATGGCTGGTGCCATCTCAGAGGGGAGGCCATGGAGGAGGACTATTAGATGGCCTCAAAGAGATTCTGCAACAACCATCCAATGCCTCAGGAGGGGGAAGCAGTGCTTCCCTAACACTGTTTACAGTGCGGGCAGAAGGCTGCTGGGGATGTTGTCAGACAATAAGCAGAGACTGGGGACCCAGAGGTGGACTCATCCATCACCCTGGCTGAAGTCACTGAGGTGGTTGGCAAGATCCTCGGTGGCAAGGCTCGAGGGTGGACAAGGTCCGTCCCGAATACCTTAAGTCTCTGGGTGTTCTGGGGCTGTTTTGACAGCTCTCTGCAACATCGGGTGGTGGTTGGAGACAGTACCGCTGGACTGGCAGACTGGGTTTTAGTCCCTCTATTTAAGAAGGGAGACCGGAGGGTCTGTTCCAATCACACAGGAATCACACTCCTCAGCCTCCCAGGTGAGGTCTATTCTAGGGTGTTGGAGAGGGGAATCCGACTGATACTTAAACATCGGATTCAAGAGGAGCAGTGGGATTTTCGGCCCGGTCACGGAACACTGGACCAGGTCTATACTCTCTATTGGGTCAACAAGTTTTCATGGGAGTTTGCCCAGTCCATATGTGTTTTGTGGATCTGGAGAAGGCATTTGACCGTGTCCCTCATGGTGTCCTTTGGGGGGTGCTCTGGGATTATGGTATCCATGGCCCTTTACTAAGGGCTGTCCGGTCCCTGTATGACCAGAGCAGGAGCTGTGTTTGCATTGCCGGCAGTAAGTCAGACCTGTTCCCAGTGCATGTAGGATTCTGCCAGGACTGCCCTTTGTCACCGGTTCTGTTCATTGTATTTATGGGCGCAGTCAAGGGCTAGAGGGGGTCTGGTTTGGGAACTATAAGATCTAATCTTCTGTTTGCAGATGATGTTGTCCTGATGACTTCATCGAGACAGGACCTGCAGCAGGCACTGGGGCGGTTTGCAGTCGAGTGTGAAGTGGCTGTTCGATTTTTTTGGCTTGCTCCATTGTTGTGACACTGCAACCTATCAGAATCAAATATTCGTCATGGTGTACTGGCTCTTGTCGATCATTTTCAGTGAAAGCAGCTACAGATGTGAATGAATGTGTAAAACTCAATTCAGAGTGCTGCACATATTTATCTGGAGTGAGCCAGGTTAGGTCAGGACTACCTTGGGAAAGTGTCCCCAGAAGAAACCTACAGGTACAGGGACAAACATGTAAACTCTGCAGAGAAAGGCCCAGTCGACCCAGGAGTCAAGCCCAGATCCTTCTTGCTGTGAAGTGAGAGTGTTAACCACTCAGCTACTGTGCCACCACTGCATTGGTGCATTTTCATTTCCTAATGCACAGAATTATAGAGAATCCTGTCTTACATCTTAGGACACACTATTAGTTTGTGAATGTAATATTATTGCAATTATTAATATATATTCTAACCATTGTGGCCAATGTTGGATTCAGTTCTTTGAACATTCCTGTTACACTGTTCAAGGTTTGAACACACACAAGGATGAATATTATCCATCTTAATTCGCCACAACAATTCAATGGTCTTTCAATAGAGATGTGACTTGCAGCTTTGATTACTCTCCACATGCACACTGTCTGCAGGTATAAGTAGCCATAGCAGCATGCTATAACAAAACAGCAAGAACTGCTCCATCTTTGAACGTCCACAGCCTTGATAGCATCATGTTGGTATTTTAAATATTTTACCTTTGAGCGTATGTTACACTCACATATTTCTGATAAAGATAAAATAGGTCTCCTCAGTACACCACTACATTATAGGAGACAGCCTCAGCATGTGGCACTGGGAGGATATTAGCTGAATAAATTGCCCCACAGGACTGGACATTAGTATGTGTGGGTATGTGTTTAAGAGAGAGACCGCTTCACCAAGTGCTTCATACTCAAAGCAAAAGTGAAAATAAAGTGACCTATGGGGATTACAGAACCAAGCCAAGCAACACAAACTACTGGACAGGGGCGCTAATTAGGACAAAGTAAGTGTCAAATGTGGACTTTATACAGCCTGTCAAGTCCATATATAAAGCTATTAATTATGAAGGTTCAAATAATAACCAAAGCTACATGTTATGTGTTTGTCCTTGTATTTGAGCAAAAATAGTCTTTTCCCAGTACAGATTGCAGTCAAAATATGTCCACTGTGTACTTTCTGCATCTAATTATAAAGCATTTTTTTGTCAGATAATCAAGAAGTGCATGTTAGCTTTACCATCGTGTCAAAACTGCACTCTGGTCTCTGAGAATAGTGAACGTGATTATAAACTCATTGTGGTGAATAATTAGGATGCTCAGAATAAGTGAAGAATAACTTTGGATCACTGCAAGCTGTTCTGTTTTCCACATTTTTAAGACAGCAAAAAAATCCCTTTAATCAGTGGGAAGGCAATACATTTGAGAAGTCGCTGCTCTATCTTATATTTAGAAGAGCCAGGGTGGCTTTTAAAAATGTGTTGTTAAAATTGTTTCTTGTATGACTGTATAAAAATGAAATGCATTGGTATGAAATATTTTAGTTTTTTCCCCTCATTTAGCTTATTTTTGGATAAAACAAAAGCACTGCACAGATCAGTTTATTAATGGAAACCTTTTTTGTTTTTCTGCCAGAGATAATGTAATCCATGGCACTACAGTATCACAATTATGAGCACAATACCAAACATGCATTATGTATTGGTATAATCTTCCTTTGATGGTAATAATAGCGATTCATGGTCTTTATAAACTGGCATGTTAATTCTTCTTAATAATTCATAGGACTAAATCAGCGTTATAATGGGCCATGGAGCTGCTCAGAACATGTGATTAATGCAGATGGCGTTGTGACCTTTTCTTGTGGTTCTTGTGAAGTGTTCCTGATTGCCATTAACTTTTCAAGGGCTATATGATTTTCAAAGTGATGTTGAAGAATCACTTTTCATATATAATCAAATCTGTAATGGTTACTCATAGCGTACATGTCACGAGATCATGGATTAATCACAGGAAATCATTATTTTTGCTGCGCACTTTGTAAATCCTGGAGGTTTCTACTTCAAGGGAGCAGGGGAAAAGCTAGCTTTCTAAGGCTGCAATTTACTAATGATCACTTGCACCAGGAAGCCATCATTGCTCAAAAACTATGGGACGTGGGTCACATCTTTTCTAAGCGATGAGATTTAGATTTCATTGACTTTAAAACCAAATTTGAAAAAAATCATTTAGTGGGAAAACCTGCACAAACAAGATACAGCGTATATAGTATGGAAACATAACCAGTGGCATATTACAATTGTTGTTCTACACTTCCTGTCAATCATGTATCAATAGCTGTCAATAATAAACCCACTGGCTATCAATACTTATGTTGAAGGTAAATGGAAAATACTGACCCCTTGTGGCTGGACTCTGTATCTTTGAGGCCTGATTGAAAGGGTCAAAGGTCATTCAAACTGCGGGCTTTTGCAGGCAGCAGTACATATAGACACTACTAACTACTTTTAGAGGTTGCATTCTTGTTGTGTCAGGAAAGGCAGTCTTAAAGGTGCACTGCGTAACTTTTTCTTTCCCTATGTCATTACTTTGACTAGAGTGGTATGGCATTACAATTGTCTAAAAACAAAATAAAATAAATGGTAGATACATTTTATGGCATACTGCAAAATATTCCAGGCAAAACATTACAATCTTCATGGAGACAAGCTGGTTGCGTAAAAGTTATATAGTACACCTTGAACTGAACTTCCGTGATACTGTTTCTGAATAATATCGTACATTTAAGAGACCAACAGCACCAAGCAAAAATCTAACCCAGAAAAGAAAGACTTTCACCAACAGTCTGTGGCTCTGTGATCATTTCAAAATAACCTAATAACACTGCTGTTTTTATTGTGTATTCTTTCATTGCTCTGAAACTGCTGTTCATCTTCTATCTAGATCAATAGTGCGCCTAGTCACAGAAACACGTCTTTATAGCGAACACTGTCATTTGGAGAAAAAAAAAGTTGGATCAACTCATCTCCAATTGTTGTCTTTGTGCGCTGCATTGTGTAAAGGCTCAGCTGCATAGAACTTTTTAACCCTCCCTTTGTTCAAATGTGTCTTCATTTTATATGAATCAATTTCTTGAATGGACCATGAACAATTTAGTTAGTAGTTAGTATAATAATGTGATGTTCAGCAGGGGTATGAGTCTGTCTGGACAATGGTAAACACTTTAAGATGCATAGATTACAAGTTTATGCAACAATATGGTGCTGCAGGAATCAGAGGCCATAAACAGCTTTGAAAAGTTTTTAAGTGGGTCCAGAGTTTGAATATGAAGGGGGAGAGCACTCCAGGGTCTTGGTGCCGATTGTCTGAAGGCTCGAGCTCTCATTGTGCTGCGTGTGAATGAGGGTGTGGAGAACAGAGCAAACAGATGAGCAGCACTAACAGCGAAGCAAACTGTGAGGTTGAAGCAGGTTGGAGATGTATGGAGGGGTCAAGTTATGCAGCGCTTTGTTGGTCATCAGAAGGAGTTTGACCTGGATGTGTTGCTGCTGGACCCGGAGCCAATGAAGCTGGATGAGGATGGGGGTGATGTGATCAGAGGACTTTGTGTGGGTGATGATTCGAGCTGCAGAATTCTGAATGTACTAAAGGCGGTGGAGAAGTTTCTGAGGTCGAACATTGAGTAGAGAATTGCAGTAGTCTAGAGGGGATGTTACCAGGACATTGACCAAGACTTTAGTGGCATGCTGGGTGAATGAAGGGTGGAGGCTAGAAATATTGCCAAGAAGGAAAAAGGCTGTTCCTGTTATGTTGTTGATGTGGGATGAAAATGAGAGAGTACTATCTAATATGACACTAAGACCTTTGACATGTGGTGAAGTGGGGACCAAGCAGCTGTCGATATGGATGCAGAGAGGATGAGAGCTTGAGATGGTAGTTTTAGATCCAATGAGTAGGACTTCACTTTTATTGCCAGTAAGTTTGAGTTTGTTGTGTGGAAACCATGTGGAAATTGCTTGCAAACAGTCTATGAGAATGGTGTGGGGTGAAATATATTCTGGTTTGGAAGTGATGTAGTCTTGAGTATCATCTCCATAACAGTGGAATGGTATGCCAGAAGATATTGCCGAGAAAAGAAGTGGACCGAGTACTGAGCCTTGTGGAACACCATGTCTTAGTGAGGAGGGTGATGAATTGCCGTTCTGTCTTTATATGTATTGTGTCAGTGAGGTATGAGCAGAATCAGTTGAGAGCAGTGCCAGGGATGCCAAAGTCAAACAGTTGTTGGATGAGAATACTGTGGGATATTGCGTCAGAAGCAGAAGTGAGGTTTAGCAGTATGAGAATTATAAACGGGCCAGAATCTGCTGCCAGGAGTTTATTGGTTATCTGAATCAAAGCTGTTTCTGGGCTATGAGGACGGAAACTGGATTAGAAGTGCTCGAAAAGATTATTTTTGGACATGTGATAGAGTTGGAGTTGAATGGCAACAGTGTGTTCCATAACTTTGAAAATGAATGGAAGATTGGAAAATTGGACAGTAGTTATTCAGTTTATTAGAGTCAAGATCAGGCTTCTTCAGGATTGGTGTGACAGCTGCAGTTTTGAGTGGAGCGGGGACAATGCCAGATGATAATGATGAGCGAATTATGTCTGTGATAAGAGATGAGAGAGTAGGGAGACAAGCCTTAACCAGAGTAGTAAGAAGAGGACAGGTGGAGGACCTTGATGACATAATTAGCTGAGATATTTGATGCGTTGAAGGGAGATGAAAAACGGATAGTGTGCTGGTGATTGGGGAAAGGGCAATGAATGGCATAATGTTCAGAGAGAGTGGAGTCAACTGATTCTGGATGGACTTCACTTTGTGGTTTAAGTCAGTGTACTGCTGACAGAGTAGCGGTGATGAAAAGTGCGAGGAGATTTCTTTCTTCTTTAGGAGTTTATTAAAAGTTGAGAATAAAGTTCTGGTGTTGTTCCCAGCGTGGTGGATAATGCTAGAGTAGTACAAAGATTTAGCTGTGTCCAGAGCAGACTGTAAATGATGTGATCTGTATGCATTTGGCCATTCACAGTAAGTCCAGTTTTCTTGGCTAGGCGCTCCTTCATCAACTTGAAGTGCAATGCGCTATTTGGGTGCTCTGATTTTCCACCTGGCTATTATAATACTGAGCTTTTAATACCTAATAGCTAGACACCAAATAAATACAGTTTAAAATGTCTTGAAATCACATTAAAACCCTTCCTCTTTTCCATCAGATTCTCAGAACAACATGGCAACTAGACTAGAAATTAAGCACTTTCACACTATAAATATTCTATGATTTAGTTTTTGTGATGATAAAATACATTTTGCTTTTCATCAGATTGATTATATATACATATTTTCTGCAGTAAAAGTCCTTGGATATGGTCTTTGGATATTAGCATATACAACTGCATATAATTACAATCTTGTGGAAATATTTGCCAACTCCTTAGTCCAACTCTGACTTCTGCTTTGGGGAAATATCTTAAATAAACACATAAACAATAGGTAGTTGTGATTGTGCAGGGAAAATAGATGCAAATGCTGTTACTGCTACTACTTGCACTACCTTTACATGTTTTTTTGCCTTCACATTCTAGACTTTTTGAAAGAAATATCCACACGTGTGATCCACAAATGTTCAGCCTTATTATTATTTGTTCAAAATTAGGTTCACACATTTACCATATTAATCTTGTGGCTTATTGTTCTTTCAAGCTCACAATCAAGTCTTTGAGGTTCAGAAATCACACCACGTTCTGAAGCTATTGTGGAAAAAAATACATAATTGCAGAGAAGACAATGAACTTAATGCTGGTTATTGTTTCATGTGGATAGGCCCTGGAATTACAAACATATTAACCATGAATTAGGTCAGCAAATATTCAGTCTGACAGTTATGTAAAGAGCAAATTCTACCATAGAATTCTGTTGGTTCTGCCATCTGCTTATCTTCATGGAGATGTTATTGCTTTGCCTGGAATGCTCCACAGTAAGGCATTAAACTGATCTGTCTTACATTTATTCCATTACATTTTTTTTAATTGCTCAAACATACATTTAAAGACATTCTCACAGTGAGCAGGGTTGTCTCTCTAGTTATTTCCTTGAATGAACGAATGATGTTTAATGTTTAAAGACACATTCCAGGCAAAACAAATGACAAACCCTGCACTAGAAAGGTATAGTGCACCTTTAATGGGAAATCAAATAAAACTAGGTCTGCGTGGAAGGTGAACAAAGGTTTCTTGACATGGTACTGTGTTTTTCATCATTTCCTTACAAACGTGAGCTGTAAATCCTCCTGCCTCCGCTCAGCTCAGCTTTACCGTTATCTGGAATCATCAAACGGAGCGTGTATTTTGATCATGTGCCTCTTGGTCATCACTGGTTCAAAGATCACCACATTTCACAGACGCACTCATCTATATCTGCTCCTCCACATCCCCCCTACGCACTTATGTTCAGGATGAAATACAGAGGAGGAGGAAAAATCACCCCAAATGCTGCAGAAGGACAGTGGCTGGGCTGGGGACTTATCGGCTTTCCCGCAGCCGGAGGACCTAACAAGACATGAGCTGCAGAATTCAGCACCGTAATAAAGTGCAAACAGCACACCAGTGTCCACTCGCAGAAATCACCTGCAAACACACTAGCTATCATAAGAAGTATTTTAGGGAGGTGTTCTAGGAAAGAGGAGAGTGGTGTTGTTGGCAGCGAAACAACAAATAACCAATGACAAGCCTTTTAGGGCATTTTCTTTGGAAAACACGGTAACAATGCAGATCCAGGTACTGAGATGAACAGTGACAATGGAGGATGGGTCAAATGCAGAAAATGAATTACCCTCTGGATGGATTAATAAAGTACAACCTACCTTAACCTACATTTGAGAGCACTTCAGTTAATGTATGTTATTATATTTGCAGAGAGGTACATATAGTACAGAAGGTACTTGAAATGCAAACGAAAGTATCAAATAAAACATGAATGTGGTCATTGGGGACCATTATGGGTTTACGCGGACACAGTGACATACTTATTTTTATCTAAAATTGGACAATACAAAGAATATTGTTTTGTTCTTTGCTTTGTTTTTGCATTGTTGTACATTGATGTACTTTGATCTCTACTTCACTTGCGAGAGAACTTACAAAAACATTAAAAAAATATTCTCGGGTGTTGGCATTAGGCAGACGAAAATAAAAAGCGTATTGTGCAGAAGGCTTTGTCAGTGTTGTTTAAAAGGGTACATTAGTTGTCATTTTTGTGAACAGATCCATTGAATGTTGTTTTCTAACCAAACTGAGCCTCTCCACTCTTATACCTGACTCTGTTCAACAGAATATGTTGAGGGCGAGCAAACCGTATGTGCTAGTAATGGTCTTTGACAGGTCTAGATAAATAGACTCTTTTGAACATAATAAGTGAATAATTAGTCATCATTTAGCATACTAACAAGCTGCCATTAACTGATTTTTCCATTCTGACTTTGCTAATGCTGAGCGCAGGCCGGGCGCTGTTTTGATAGTGCTGTCTCTACTAATCATTGTCAAACTTCTCCTACTGAGAGCCAGTGTGAACCTGCTTACTGCTCCTCATTCAAAGTTCACTAATGTTAATATTATACCAACTCTAAACTTGAATACCTAATAACTATTGCTGAGGTGTTCTGATTGTTAAACTCAAGAATGTTTTCTTGTGACCCATTTAAGAGCTGCGTGGAATAAGTAAGCACATCTGTACTGCTCTTTGATGCTTTAACAGTTTGTTCTATTTGTTGGCATTTAGAGCAAAGGACTTAGGGCAGCTCCAGCTCCAAATGAACACAATATACTTGCTTGAGAATATACTGCTTCTGCTAACCATTACTATAACCCATCACCTACTATTGATGTGATGCCGTTTATTTTGACTTTGTTAATTAATATTATCTAACCATTTTGAAAACTCATTGGGATCCAAAGTCTGTTCTGCGCATGGATTTTATCTTCCTGTTAAATGGTGCCAAACTGAAGGTGGTTGATAATTCAAAGATATGTTGTTTTGAATTGTTAATTGCTATGGCAACAGATGGTCCTAACTTTTCATCATTCTGAAACCCATGGATAGCTGTAATTGGGCTAGAGAGACTGGAGGCTCCAACTCTGAAGTTAGTTGGAGCCCTCACTAACCTTTCTGTATGATTCCACCTCGGCCTGTCACGATGATTACTATATCAACTTATCATTCAATACGTAAAAGCTGGAACATATTTTGGAGCTCAGTATTTATCGTGTGTACAATTTCTTTGCAATAGAGGGGAGATTATTTCCATGTTGATGTAATATTGTAAGATTTGAGCTGTAGAGGGCTGAATAAATAACTTTTGTGGCTGATTGTTGGTTCACTTTGCTATGTATGTGTTGCAGCTCAGTCTTTTAATGATACTGTCCATTTAAAAAATGGTTTATTGCGATTATCCAGCTTTATTGTTATTGTGTCAGTGGCATAAAGTCATTTCAATATTATCGTTTATTGCAATATTTCTCTGTAGCAATATATCATTCTTCAAAATCGTGACAGGCCTAATGCCAACTGTTTGGTACTGATTGAAAATGTGAATTTGAATGGCACACACTTTAGTATGCACAATAGTAATAGCGATCACTTCACTTTCCTTGTTTAGAAACAAATACTGAAGCCACCACAATAACATGAAACGGCTCTCCCTGATATGGACTCCCATAGAGGCTAATTAAAAGACACGCTTTTGATCTGAAAATAGCTCTGCTGCTTGGGATAAGAGCAAGTGACAATGGCACATTAATGGAGTTTTACAATTCAGCTAACAAGTTTATGTTTCATGTAATATTGTTTCATCTATTACTTTATTATCTGTGTTATTATTAAATAACGCAGGCTTTCTGGGGCAATGCTTATATAGTCAGATTTGATAAATGCAATTTTGAATTATAATACTATAAATTCCTATTAATTTATCTTAGTGACTGTATTTTAATTTTGAGATCAAATAAATTGCACTCTGTTGTAGAGCACAATGTAGAAATAATAGCCAGAAAGTGTAGGCTGTTGAAATACTGAACTTTATTTGGTTTTTGGGAGCTAAATTATATATATATATATATATATATATATATATATATATATATATATATATATATATATATATATATATATATATATATATATATATATATATATATATATATATATATATATATATATACACACATACACACACACACTAGCAAGAATAGTGAGAAATTGAAAAAAAAATTGAACTCTGGATAAATATTTAGCTGAAATTAAACACATACAAATGTGTTGAATATTGATTAAAAGGAGTGGAGCTTTACTTTTCTTTGTATTTAGGTATATACAACACAAGTGGTCAGCTGTGAATTAACAGTTTTGCTGTTTTTTGGTTGTCATTTGTCTGTGGAAAAAACACACCTGCTTCAGATTTGGTTATTGTCTTAATTATTTTGACTTGATACCTGTTTATGCTTGTCAATAAATAAACAAATAGATTTAGGTTATGTGGCTTAGGGCCAATATGGTTGCAGTTATTTATGTGCTCCATAGAAGAATACAAACTCTTACTAAAAAGGGTCACATCACCTGTACGTCCCTCTGGAGGTCTCTGCACCTGTGTTTACGTCAAACGCTGCGCGCCAGACCGTGCGCGCGGCTAATCCACAGAGTGTGACGCGCGCGCTTGTGTTTATTGAAGAAACGTAACCATGGTAACGAATGCGGGCTAAGGCTAACGAGGCAACAACAGCAGTGTTTAAGTAAGATAAGCGTGCTAAAGTGTCTTAAAAGTTATATATTTATAAAATATATTTACATAAAGGCTTGAGAACCGCTGAACCAAAGTGCGTGATACAGCGTGTGTAATGTAGAGATATTACGCATTTGACGTCAAGCGTAATGTTCAAGAATAACTACCAGGTGGGTTTAAGCTAGTTTAGCCGAAGATAACAGTATGAGTTACAAAAGTTTGATTATTGATGTTCCTGACAGGGAGGAGCTGTGGTGGAAATATTCTGCGCTCAGGGCAAAGATCCTGTGGCCAAATGGAAACTCAGCGGTGGAGCCATACACAAAGTGACTCATTTGATCTTTTTTATGCTACAGATTATTAGTTAGCCTATACCTACATGTATGAACACATCAGACTGCATCTGTGTCAGTGTGCTAATGGGCGTGCTGTGTAGACATACGCTGCCCAGCCCCCACTTATCTTGTTAAGAATATTCTTCATGCTTTTCATACCTGACATAAAAGTACTTGATGAAGAATGTAGGGCAAAGACACGTTGGTTGGTTTATGAAACTTTCTTGAATGTTGGCTACCATATTTATTGATCGAGATGTCAATTTCCTATCACGTCTTTAGCCAACATCTCATCTCATGATGTTAGTATTAATTATTTTATACTATACTACTATACTATTGTGAACATGCAAATAAAAGTCACTGTGGCAACTGTAAAGACAATGTTGTGTTGTACCAGTGCCTAATTTTGCTCAGAGTGGGGTAAAAACATTTGATGAGTAATGTACCGCCCTGCAATGCTGCTAACAGTACATAATACAGTCCCTGCTGATTTTGTATTTAACATAACACATATTTGAATGAAAAGTCCTGTAGAGTAATTGATAGCTGAATGCTGACAGAGGCCAAGTTGAATGCATTCTCTTTCATACTATGTTTTTCATTTAGGAGTATAATAAAGAAATCAAAGGATTTGTTTACTGTCTGGAGGGTAGCAGCCAGACAGTCAAAATGCAAATGCCAAAGAATGGGAAAATGCCTTGTAAGTTATGATACCAGTTATTAAAATTTGACTTGGATAGTTATTTTGCTGTTTTAACAATAACATATTTTGTGATGTTGATAGTGGGACTGCTTCAAAGATTCCTGGTTTTTCAAGTCAATGTTCCACCCGGCAGAGATTTTTCCATTGAACTCATGTAAGTCTACCATCTCCTTTGTGTTTCAAAAAAGGCACCACGGCTTTAATACAGAGATGACAAAGACACCAACTTTACAACACATTACTATAACTTACAATTCAGAGTTCAGTTCAAGTTAAAAGTTTCATGTAATCATGAGTTATAAAAGTATTAATGATAACAGTTTTGCTCACTTTGATGTGTGTTCTAGGGTAACTGCTACAGATCACTTAAAACGGCGACTATATTTCTCCCCTGTGCACAAAGAGCTCTCCACTACTCTCTGGCATGCTAAGATTCCACTTATTGGCCTAAACTACCACATCGTATGTACAATTCAATACGTTTTTCATTTTCATTCATTTGCTTTATACAGATGTACATATTGGATACTCTATTTTTGTGTTTGTTCCAGTGGTCGACCTTGTGCATTGACCTTGTTTCATTCACAAGCAAACTGTTCAAAGATGTAGCGTTTGCGACTTTGGACAGAATAACAGTATTTGCAAACTGTAGCATCCGGAGAATCTTTACAATGAAAGCAGAGCCTGAGGCAGGGGATGGTAAGGTCATTCATTTGTCCTTATTCTAAAAATATTGACAATGTAAGAAATCTTTCTTTGTTATATGTCCAATTATGTATGGGTAAAGTTTTCCTTACAGACTCAGCAAACAATCCAGATCAAGCATACGGTATATAAATCCTTGCTTCTATAACATTCTTTGGTAGACATCTTAGTCACACTAATTGGCCAAACTCTCACAATAAAGCCACAAACTTTTGTAATTGGCTGTCATGGATATATAAGGTCACCATATTCAAGTATTTATAAACTGTATTGGGAAGTAACCAAATGCATGTACCAAAAATACATACTCAGTAGCCATATTCCAGTACAGTTACCCTTATTGTGGTGGTAGAGAACTTTCCCACATCAAAGAGATACATTGCAGTATTTGAAATTGTAATTCAATCTTCAAACTGCATGTCATAGAGCTCAGGACTGAATACCAAAAACATGTAAAACATATGGAAACATTAGCAAAAACAATGTAAAAAAGTAAATGAGAGCTATGGAACAACCAGACAAGCTGCTGGATCACCATTGGTTGATACAAAGATTACTCTATAATGTGAGAATACTTTTGAATGAACTTTGTGTTTAGCATTTACCATCTTACAATCGCCATTGGTTGATGTGACAAAATAATCCTGGGCTGTGAGAAAAAGAGAACATCTTGTGTGTACATGTGCGATTTTTCATTCTAAATAAATGCATATTATCCCTTCAACACTGTCTATAGATAGCAAGTGTGTAAATACAGTAAGAATTTGTGTGAAATTTTGCAACCAAGTTTTATTTAAAAACGTATTTGAAGTAATAACATTTTTACTGCAGAGATGTTCCTAAGTGGAGGAGGTTTGATGGAGTGGATTCCCCGAAGTTGTCATTTCCCACAGGACATAAAACACATCGCACAAGTCTTGAACATAGAAAATATGAAGAAAACAGATGTTAGAACTGGGCCTGTCGCTTCCAATAGTGGTAAGCTCCTCACCATGATAGCAATAAAAATGTCCAGCCAAGCTTTATTTATAGATATCAAACTAAGTGCTGTTGACGAACGGAAACATACCATATATTCAATGGAAAAAATGAAAAAATAAAGAACAATTAAAAGTGCACTATGTAACTTTCTGGTAGATAGTATGGCGTCTGCTTGATTCCTTGTTATAACTTACCTGTACATTTTCCACAGTATAGCGTTAAACTAATTTATCTCCATAGAGACCAACAGGTCACAGGTCAGATCTGAGGAGAAGTGACCCTGTTTACAGCAAGATTGCATGTTTTTCTAGGTAAATTTGAGAATAAAAACACATAATTCAATAAATGCAAGATAGCTAAGTTCACCGTCATAATGTGGATCATATCAGACACTCTGAGATATCCATGGAGACGAGCAGGCGGCAAACCACCCACCAGAAAAATCACATAGTCTAAGTTTAAAATCAACCCTCAAAACTGAGTTAAAAGTCAAAAGGAACAAATGAACCAAATCATGCATTTACTAAGAGATACAAATAATCCACGTTGTATCTCCTTTTGTTCTTTTGGCCTTACACCTGTGCAGATAGACTGTCAATTATATTCATATGAAAAGACACACACCACTTATTTAGCGCTGGTGTCGCTGTGACCTTTTATAACAGCTTATTTATTTGTTCTGACAGCTGTCCAAGTCCGAGTTAAGTGACCCAGCAGAGTCAACCGAGGAGAGCGGGAACTAAACAGAAAAACAGCATGATAATTAGCAACTGCATTATTAGCATAATCACGATTTAAGTGATTTCAATTAAAGTCGGCAACCAATTTAACTATGAAATACTTGCTTGGTGGAGACTAAATGAAACAGGCATATTGTTGTCTTTCTGTAAGTTGGTTTAGAGAGTTCACTCAAGTTTCTTTCTCTTGAATCTCAACAGTGAAGGTGGTGCTAATGAGCGCTATAGGGTCAGATCATGGACACATCACACCTAGTTGCAGCCAATTATTTACACCTGACAGACTATGACAGTGAAGAAGTAAACTGTAATCTATAGAGCTGCCATAAAACATCACAACCCGCTGTGTGATGTGATGTGGGGATAGGCAGTGGCAGAGTGGTTAGTTCTTCTGCCTCACAGCAAGGGCATTCTGGAGCACCATCTGACAGTTTTTGAAATGCATTGATAGGTTGTTTTTTTCTGTGGTTCATCTTTCCTCTGGACCAGACAACATATATAAACGATAGAATTTCAATTAAAGGTGCACTATGTTCTGCCACCGTGCTTGTCTCTATAGAAATTATTAAACTTGTATATCGCCACTCCACTCTACTAGCAAGTTACAGGGTCAATTTGTGGAAGTTTTGCAATGAAACTTCTGCAATTGAAACAAAAAAAAAGATAGTTTAATTTATATAATGTAACATAGGTGGTGTACCCTTCACCAGAAAAGTTACATAGTGCACCTTTAAATAAATTGTATAGAAATTATATGCCTTAGATGTATTTAAAATTCTGTTATGAATCTAAATAAAATCTCATTACTATTCCAACCATTTCTTCATATTCAGGTGTTTATTACCAGTGAAACACATTGAGGATGCAGGCCCAGTGTTCTCTCCTTAGTACATTTTCACTGCGCTTTTAGTGAATGTTGTGGACGTGTTTGCAGCTCCAGCGCAGACGACTGGTGTGGCCCCTACAAGGCCGTCCCTCCCCGTGAAGAGCAGGGCCCCGGGCGTGTTACAGAGCGCCTCAGGGCCCAGGGCTGGAGCACCGCGGCCTCAAAGTGAAGTAAAGAGCCGCGCCACCTCAGACGCAATGGAAAGCAGTGCACTTTGTACCTCCAACATGGTAATCACATAAACATGATAAAAAATGTATACTATGTCTGAAGAAACAAGAACTCTGCACCACGCTGAATTTGTTGCCTTGAATTTAAGACTTTTTTTTGTGTGTGCGTGTGTGTGTGTTGGCCATGTCCTTAAGGGATCCCTCTGCTGCAAATTGAACCCAAAGAGTAAAGCTAGAAATCAAAGCAATTTCAGCCAACATGAAAAACACTCAGAGAGAGACTGCTCTCCTTCACTTCGAGAGGGTAAGTTTTAATTTTAAATTCAAATGTGTTTTTGTTGTGTGACGTTTTAATAAAGTCCACATTGTACATGCAGCACATGTTAGCTGGAAAACTCACAACATTTCAGCAAGTCCATAAAAAATGCATGAGTTAATTCATTTAACCACTGCACATTGTTAAAAGCATCACATTGGCAGCGCTTTAAATGATATGTTCTCTCAAGCACATAACAGCTTTTAGGGTGAATAAAGAGGCATCATTAGCATAACAGGATGAGAAAAATACTGCATTTCCTTGATTAAGTGGAACGTGGTGTAGCTGGTTTTAATCTCTATGTACAACACTCCACATTTCCTAATAAAGTTTTTTTTTTTTTTTTACTGTGCATTTAAATTATTTTTCTAACAGACTGAACCAACATGTTTGATCATTTCTGTTTTCTATGGTTAAAAGTACAGTGTTTTGGAACCGCTGGCATCATACAACCCCACCCGCCCAAAACTTGTGACAAACAAGGGACCAAGATTCCCAGACTCTTCAGTCCAGGAAAATCAAAACTCACAATTAGAGGTATACTATTAACTGTATATTTGGAATACTTTATAATAACTATGAATTAAGTAGCCTTAATTAAACATGAAAAATTACTTAATTCAAAATTAAGAAATAGTTTATTAACAATGGTTAAGGCTTAACTACTTAATTAAGGGGTTTGGGTTTTTATTCAAGTGACACTTTCTGGAGGTGGCACGTAATATACGTGATTCTGTTGTAATAGAAAGTTAAAAGTATGAACCTTCTTCATGGAAATAGATACATTTTATGCCATACTGTGGATGATTGTAGCAACAAGCAGTAGGAGGCCTTCCTCCAGGCCAAATAAGAGTCAGGTTTGTGAATATGCAAGTCAAGTTGAGTGAGGATGCATTTTTAAAGTAAAAACTCAAAGTAAAAAAAGAAAAAAAAAAACAGGCTTTCATTTTACTTTTATTTATTTATTTTTTGGCTAAAACATTACGTGCCGGGGCTTTAAGTAGTTACTAAGCCTGAATCATTGTCAAAGGGCCCATATTAGGCTTTTTAATGTTTTGTGTTATAATGTTATTTCCTCATCACATACATAGTTGTGTTTTGTTTCATTCACACATGTTTAACACACAAACCCTGCATATTTAGGTTGTGTTCCCCCTTGTCCCCTCCCTTGTTTTTGAACTACGCTAGAATCATTTGGATAATTTCAGCCCTGAAATTGCCCATAAGGTAGAGCATTTTGAGCTTTGGAAATGTAAACAGATTAATAATAAAGGATCACTCAGACATATGTGAATGAAACAAAACACAACTCTGGGTATGTTTTTGATGAGGTAACAATGCTTAAAGCTCACAAGAGTCAGTGTCACCTTTAATAAACACTTTTTTCAGTATGAATGAAGCCTTTGTTCATGCTTTATTAAGGCTACCTTAAGTGTAGTTATTATAAAGCTTTATGAGATGGATTTTATTCCATGTATAACCCTAGTTTGTCTGTGATACTTGTTCTTTGCAGTGAATGTGCCTCCCAAAAAGACGGATAACCCAAAGCCATGCACTCTGTCATGTAGCAGACAGGGGAGCAGACAACAAGCTCTTAGCCTAATCGAACAGACCGAGCTCCCAGCTGCAGGTGAGGCACGGGCCATGGAGAGGGAGAGAGGTGGCAGGAAGCAGGAGCAAGCTGGAGGACATGTGCACTTAAGTGGTGCTTAGGAAATTGTAAAAAGGCAACAACAACAAAGTAGTTTGTGCTTTCAGTGGTGTAATAGTGAGCATGCATCTTGATAGTAGGGATGCAACTAACAATTATTTTAGCAGTCAACTAGTCAGTGATTATTGTTCTGTTAGTCAAATCATTATTACACTGTAAATTTACTATACATTTGTACAAAATTAAGGTTTAAAAAATTTGACATAAGGCTTTAAGATAGATAATATTTAAAGTGCATTATTGATGAAAATCAGATCTCATTTACACCTTTTTGACATTTTATTTTTATGATGTGGTATGTGTTTTAAAGTCTGTATAGTCCAGATAACAATTATGGTCATCAATTTACAATTACATGTTAATAGTTACTAGTCACAATTATTCATATTAATCGTTGCAGCCCTAAGTGACACCACTGACTACAGATTCCTTTAAAAGACATATTTGTATGCCTCAGAGTGCTTATATTATTATTTTACACAAGTCTTTTCAAGGCCACTTCAAGATCCTCAGCGATAGAAAGCTATACTTGAGTTTCTACACAAAACTACTACAGAAAAACAGTGTGTGGTACCACTTCCACTGCTGCAGCCGTAGCTACATTTGAAAAGCATTTAGTTCATTAATGGTAATGGCGACGCATTAAGTAAAAGTCAGGGGGCTCAAGGTTTGTCTCACAGTGGGCAATTAGAGAAAATGATTATGCTGTTCAAGTGGATGAGATTCACGGGCTCTTTCAGGTGGAGTGTGGTGTAGATCTTTTATGTGCAGCTTAAGTCTTTTTGTGTAATAACCGTTTAGATCCAGATGGACCAATTTTAATATTTGCATTTCTATACCTAAATTATCTGACCAAAACACTAAAAAAAGTGTAGAATCATTAAAATACATCATTGTGTCTAGTGTTTGTTCATCAAGTAGGAAAAAAATAGCTGAAACACAGGGGTTGTATTGTCTTCAGTTGTGACATATAAATCTTGATTTCATTTAGGCAACAATTCAGTTAGCGAGATGCATTTACCTTGACATATTTCAGCAGCTAGCTGTGAGCCATCTTCAGAAAGAGCCTCCAGCCATAGTGACTGTAATTTTGATGAAATAAAGGACAGTAATGGGCTAATGGGCGACTGGTACGTTTGTGGTTGAAGTTTAATATGTCCTTGATCTATGATTTAAAGCCGTCAAAACAATTTTAGAGCTTATTCCAGCTTCAATAAATTACCTTCTATCACTTTACTTCAACATTTTAAGCCTTAACCAAATGATTTAAACAACTTTATAGTTACTATCCACAATACCTATTACTGACTGATGACTTTATTTTGGCTGTATTCATCTTTCAGCCTTGGTCCGTCATGGGAGTTGTGCTGAGGTTAAACTAAATGTTGTACTTTTGTGTCCCAGATAACTGTACCTCTAATGTGGATATGGGCAGTCCTGGAGTTCCTGTGAGCAAGCAGCCCTTTGACCTCAGGGTCTGCAGCAGCTGGGACAGTAATGAGGAGTCTGACCCCCACATCAGCACCCAGCAGTCTGTGTTCACCTTCTGCTTTCCGCCGCACACGTCCACACAGAGGCCAGGACGGGCCCAGCCGGGGCACCCACAAAAGAGCATGGAGGAGTGGGAGGGACCTCACGGGCGCAGGGGCGGGGCTCAGCTGGAGGACGACTTCATTGGCAGTGAGAGTGATGAGGTAATGCAGCATTTATCTCTTCTCCTCATTTTTCATGCCACAGAAGTGTCATCCCAAAACAATTATACCAAACCTAACATTTCAACATGTTTGTTATTTATTAACATCAGGCCCTGTACTGGATACACTCATTTAAACTATTCTACCCTGGTTAATGGAAATATTTTGTTTAATAATATTTTATTAAAATATTATTAATATTTTATAAATTTTCTGTTTGTTATGTGTGACTGATGAAAATGCAAAATTATTGAAATTCTTACCTACACACCCAACTACATTTGGTTCAACCACCAGAAATCCAGGCAATGTCTTAGTCTTAGACAATCATTCGCCGTAAAATGTCCAATGTCACTTCTCCCATCACAAAAGAAAGCTAAGGCATAAGCTGAGTGTAAACAAAGCAGGAAAATGATTAGTATCTTCAAAATATGTCAGCGTGATTTATAGTGTTCCAAGTAAAATAATATAAACTATTTAATACATCTGAAACCCAAATTCACTGTTCTTTTCTATAGGATGAACTGTATGTCACGTGTCCACAGCAGAGAAGCACCACAGACTCAGGCCTGGGTGAATCCAGGGGTAGTCATGAAACTTTGGATGAGGTCTTCCTTCTTTCTCAAAGCCCAACAAATGAAAGTGGAACCAACAGCACCATCCCTCCATCCATATACCAGACTGAAGCTCCTGGATTTGTCCCAAAGCGCTGCCTGTCTCCCACTGACCGTCTGAGCAGAGCTGAGACCATGAGGCCCAATGTCATCGTGAATAGCAGTGTGTCACTATCAAGAAGACTACTGCAGGAAGTTCCAGTGGTGCACTCCAGAGGGGACAGGGCACCAGAGGTGGGTACTACTTAGTGACATTTACTCATTTACATTTGAAACGTTTTGTACCAAGTACTTTCATCAAGCTTTTACTCCTACTTGAGTAATGCAATTTACAGTGTAACAGTACTCTTACTGGACTACAAATTTGGGTTAGTCTTCCCTTTATGAGTAAATCTACATGTAACAAAAGCAATTGTTTTACTCAAATTATAAATCAAATGTAATGACCTATACTTTTTTACTCGGGTAATTCCTTGGACTACAACTTTTTATTTATACTTAAGTAAAAATACTTGGAAATAACAAGATACCTGCTGCATGTATAGACTGTACAGGCCTGCCTCTGAGCTGTTGTTCTCAATGCCTCACACAGTAAGGCATTGAGACGTGCTGCCCTCTGCCTCTCTCACCCTCACACCATCAGAATGATTTGTAAAAAGCTTTAGACGGGCAACATCCAGTGAAGGTTATGACTGAAAACCTGTCAGAGAAATGACAAGGTGTTGGTTTCCTTCACCACAAACATGCTTCATTGACTGTCATTCATTTAGTTACAGAGCGACGCCAGGCCTCCTCGCACAAAACTTTAGTAGTACAACTGTATTACTAAAGTTAAGGTGAGGCACTACAGGCAAAACTCATTTTCATTGCTCTCAACATTTTAGCTTTTAAGTGAAAAGATCAAAACTGTCCAACATTTATACAAGACTGTTTTCTCAAAATGTATTTTCCCCCTATAAGGACAGAAAGATCACCCCTTAAAGTTGCACCTACATACAATAAACGTTACAATATAGCTTTGGACAAAATTTTGTGTACTCAAGGTATGCATGCATGCTGCATGTATAGACTATAGATTGATTCTCTGTAAGATCTGTCTTACTCCAATTCTAATTAAGGTGTCCAAAATTAAAGTAAACTTAAACCTGGCTCTATACAGTTATGTAAGAAAACTACAGAAGGCATTTCAAATTGCTATCCCTAAATATAAGATTTTTCCCCTTCTTGCCTCAAAATGATTTCCCACAATGTTTTCAGTATTATCTTGAGATGGATGCCACAACATTAAACTTGCTTATAGTTGGACCAGGTTTTATTTCAATTCAAGAGTGTACTACATGTACTTTTCTCTGCTATCATGATCCCTGACAGATGAGGCATAGATTAGGCATCATATGAAAGATTTGATTTGAGCCTGTGATTTGGATTTGCTAGAACCAAGAAAAGTGTAAGGAGACGAGTCGATAACATCTGAATGAAAGCATCTATAAAACTGCAGTACTTGCTGGGTGTTCTGCAGTGTTTAGAATGTATCTAATGTGCTAATGACCATGTGAACTGGCGACAGGTGATGCAAGTGACTAGCAAGGCTGCCCAGTGCAGTCCGATCCAGACAAGAAATAACTATGTCAGAAATGACAAAAGACACATCTGGTATTGAGTGGAATATTTTACCTGAATGATACATGTCACATTTACAGTAGATGTGACACATTAAAGGAACAGTATAAAATGTTCATTTAAATACGGGCAACCTGTGTCCCCTGATACAGGGTAAACATGTTAAAATCAAATATAGCATTTACTGATAACAATTGTATTATAAGCAGATTTATTATAAATGACTAAATATCAAACATGATGGCCATGTTCTCAAGACTATTAGAAAGCAGAATGAACCTTGCATGAGTCTCTCATTTGGGTTACCACTTTCTATGCTGAAAGCTGTGAAGCATGGCCTGTCCATATACTGAGAGAATGAAAAGTAACTTGTATGTGTTGTCTATATACAGGTTAAGGTACTGGCAACTTAGGCTTGGTTGTGATTGTAGTAGCTTTTTGAAACAGCAAACAGGCTACATACAGTCCCTTTAAATAACTAATGGAAGTCTTTTTCTAAGGGGGAGGAAGCATTCCTTGATCCTGGCGATGGCCCTCAGCTCCCTCAGGATGAGGACGAGCTGCGGATGTTGGCAAGTTTGAAGCGAGAACACGAAGAAGAAGAGAGCAGAGTGGCTCTGAGCGAATCCCAGATCCACCAGTGTCACGTGAGCCTGAGCCTGAGCAGTGAAGGCACTTCCACATGGACCAATCTCACTATGGTCTGTAGGACATCAACAAGATATTCTCTTTACTCTGTAGGACATCAACATTACATACTCTTTACTCTTACCAGTATGACTGCACAATATGTCACAGTCAAATCAAAACCTCAATTTCAGTCAACAGTCATTTAGAGTTGGAATTATTTAGAATGTCCAATGCAAAGAAAAACATTTGTCTTGTTGTAGCTGTAGTCGAGACCTCTACAGGCATCTTCTGAAAATTATGAGATTGTTGTATTAGTTTACCATTTCAAATTTCAGTCTTCTCTCTTGTCCCTGGAGTTGTCTACAATGTGCACTCTGAACAGAACCCTACACCTTTTAAACATCAAAAGTCAGATCAAATCTAATCCCATTGCTTGTCAGAAAGTTGCATCTGACAGCCTTGTGGAGCCCTACTTAACCGTACTGTCAGTTCAGTCTATGATATTACTTCTTTTGATTTCATATGCTTCTTGCCCTAAAGGTATTACTAAAAGATATGTAATTATTAGTTCGGGTGGCAGTTATAATACAGTACACTATACCTTTCAATAATTTTTATAAATTTAAAATTTTATTTAGCTAGGATAGTCCCGCTGAGATTTGGAACCTCATTTTTAGGATAATTCTGGCAACAAAAGACTTTTTTTAATTCTGTTTTTTAAACGGTACTGGAAAAACTTGGAATACTTGTTTAGACAAAAACGTTAACCTTTAAAAATAGACATATAATTAGCTTTATGGTTAAACTCCACATTACACTTTACCTAACCTTTTCCAGTTATCTGTAGATATGTCGGTGTAAGCTTAAATAATAACTTTTCTGGTTTATCAGCAACCTATAATTCAATGTTGACTAATGAGGTTGACCTACCAGTGAGTTCAGAACACATTTATAATTATATACTGTTCCATGCACAATTTCCAATAATATTCTCCTGAGTGATTAAACCATTTGCACCATAGAGACAGTTTACATGCTCTGACTTAATTGGTCTTTACCTGTATGTACTCTGCCCTACTCTTTGCATTTAAATAACACAATATTTAACTTCACAAGATTAGGTCATCTCACACGGTCCCTATTATATTATAAATTTCATGTCATGTGATGAAGAATATACACATGATGCGGTTTGCTCTTGGACTTTGAAGGTCATTGCAGTCCATGGTACATTTGCATAAGCACTTTGAAAAGAACATTGTTTTACCTGGCTCTTTGTCCTTTTCACTATCCCCAGAGAGCACCATTATTACAGGGTTTGAACTTCAGTCTATTACTCATTCTGTGGATAGAGGAATCTGTTAATGTACCAAAATTTATAACACTAAAAGAATATTGTCCTGCACCACTGGGACTTTTATTTCATTGTTCAATTTTAAAGAAATGGTAAGGTTTTTGTACGTTGTACTTTTCAGACCTTGACTGCAATGGCTTTAAGCACACCATTTCAATAATGTAGTTATCACCTCAACCAAGGTGATTATCGCAGCAAGACAGAAAAAAAATGGATGTATTCGGACTTGGATTTTGCTAAGGTCTCTAGAGTTTTGTATAGAAGGTACAGAAGGTAAAAAACATGATCTGGACGATAAGGACTTTTTCTGCTAAACTTTTCTGCAGTATTTTTCTGTGAACAACTCACAGTGAAAGGATCATATTATAACAACTGAACAAATGTGTTAAAAGGATGCAAAATTAACAATGTTCTTCAGCTAACACTGCACAACCCTTTGAGAGATTTTATGCAATGTGAGTATTTAGTATAATAAATTCCACCAGGCTCCTCATCATCAGCATGTATTACCTGCACATCCCACCAGGCCCAGTTTAAGCTCCTGTCTTATTTTTAGACAATGATTCCGTAGAAGAGCCACTGAAGAGCGCAGATAGCTGAAATTTGCTTAAGCATCTGTGACGCACACAAAATGTGCAGTCACATTTTATGTTATTAATTATTGGATTATTTACAAAGAGACTTACTTGAGGCTCCTGTTGCTTTAAAATATACTAAATCTTTCAATTATTATACATTTTTAATGTGACTTGTTTTATTTGAGATTTTTTCGTGTTTTGGGAGAGTGCCACAAGGGGGCGGTGAAATGTAGCGGGTCTTCCGGTCCGACCCTACCTGGAGCGTCTCGTGCAACCCTCTTTCATAATATGAAGCGAGGCTGCACAGAACCGAGCTCACTGCCTGTCGTCTCATTATTTTTCCTGGTTTTTCAGGGATTTTCTTCTGTTCGGGTCTGCCCCCTAGACCGGACCCGTAACAGAAACTTGGGGGCTCGTCCGGGATCGATGACAACTGCCAGAGGTCGTCGGTCCAGTCCTGAACCCGTGATCAGCGTTTGTGCCCATGAGCTGTATAACTAAAGGAAAAGGGTCAAAGCGAGTGCTGCAGGACCAAGGCCTCAGGTTATAAACAAAGATGGAGGACAGCGAACGCAAGAAACTGGTTTGGACATTGAAAAAGAAACTGTTTAATCTTCCTGCAGAAGACTTAGCCAAGCTTCTGAAAGAAATACCAACGACAGCTGATTTAGATCCAACTCAAATTGACCAGACAGATGAAG
This sequence comes from Periophthalmus magnuspinnatus, assembly GCF_009829125.3. Lineage (NCBI taxonomy): Eukaryota > Metazoa > Chordata > Actinopteri > Gobiiformes > Gobiidae > Periophthalmus > Periophthalmus magnuspinnatus. The sequence goes on along the minus strand of NC_047130.1, from coordinate 25,232,403 downwards.
AGAGTTGCATAGACTTTATTGTGACATACATGAACAGCAAAACTTTGATCGAGTCAGAGGATCAGGGCATGTCAGTGCTATTATACCTAGATGCCAAGGTGGATGAGGTTAAAATGAGTCACTGTGACGTTGTGGAGACTATTGATGAATCTCTTAACCATGGTTCCACAGTCACTGACACCCAGTTAATCGACAGTGCCCCTGATGAAAGCATTCAGACTCCTCAAACTGAAAACATTGAGTCGCAGTTGGCCAAGCTTCTCTCAAATTATGAAGCTTTGAGTAAAAAGCTAAACACCAGTGACACCTCTCCACGTCCAGCCATGGTAGAAGAAGATAGTCAGTCCCAGAAGAAATATGCACCCTCTGAAAGCATGATAGCACTGAAAGATCTCCCATTACTGCAAAGAAAGGAATTTAAGATTCAAGGTGGACAGATTGGGGATAATGCTTCAGATATAAGCTACAGCAGCATCAGCAAGCAAATAGACAGAGGACTGAAAGACAAACATACCGAATGTGAAGTAGTTCAGGCTGTCCTGCGCATCATTAAACCTGGCATCTTTAAAGAAGTGCTCACTAGCAAAGATGAAATGTCTGTCACAGAGTTGAAGAGTTTTCTAAAATCCCATTTAGGAGAGAAAAGTACAACTGAACTGTTCCAAGGACTCATAACAGCTAAACAAAACGAACAGGAGACTCCACAACAGTTTTTGTACCGTATGATGGGACTTAAGCAAAAATTAATATTTACATCAAAACAGTCAGATTGTGATATTAAGTATGAAGCTGAAACAATCCAAAATGTGTTCCTGCACACTGTGTATCAAGGTTTAAGTGAGAAACATGAAGACATTAGACGTGAACTGAAACATCTTTTGTCTGACCCATCAGTGACTGATGACTTGCTCCTAAAGCAAATTACGAAAACTACAAACGAGGAGAGTGAACGTAGAAGGCGTTTAGGTCGTGTTACTCGCCCTAAAACTGCATTAGCTCACAGTAATGAAGCTGAGTCTAGTGCAGCAAAAGTAAAGCCCAACTCAGAGTCAAAAACAAAAGATGAGCTCATTCGACGACTCAGTGTACAAGTACAAACACTGACAGATGCTATAAGCTCACTTCAGACAAAACCAAAAGTGCCAGATCAGCCCTGTGCATGCCACTGTACAGATAGGCCCCGCCAGCAGCAGAGAAAGAGCAAGTTTGGTTGTCCTGATTGCGTAGCTAATCGCAGAACCAACTGCAATCACTGCTATGTCTGCGGCGAGGAGGGACACCGTGCAGTTGGATGTCTAAAAAGAACCAAAGGCTACAAACCAAGGATACAGCAGTACACACCCACTGAACTGAATCAAAATGACTCTCACTCAGCTGGTGATTCTGCTTGTCATTCTGCTGAGGTAATGTCTGCATCACAAAGAGTAGCTAAGATTTTAGGCCAAAAATGTCTTCTCAAGTGCAATCTAAATGGCTATGCAGTTTCTGTTCTCCTGGACACTGGTGCTCAAGTCAGCATTGTTGATCGCGTTTGGAGAAAGACTTTTGCCCCGCAACAAAAAGTTCGGCCCCTCAGTGATTTATTGGGAGACAAACCCCTCCATGTAACAGCAGTTAATGGTGAGTCTGTCCCATATGATGGCTGGATCGAACTGTTGTTTAATTTGCCTGACAATGATAACCCAGATCTCACCATCAGAGTCCCATTCCTGGTCAGCAGAGTCAGCCTCCCTCGTCCCATCTTAGGCTTCAACGTCATTCAAGAGCTTATTTTAGGACAAGCTGAGGAAAAAGAGGTAGTTGCAGTCATTTCAAGACTATTGAAAGACGCTATGCAGATTCAAGCTGACCAGGCTGAGACGATTGTGAACTTCATTCAGACTAATGAATCCAGATATGAACACGCTCAAATCAGACTAGGTCGTCAAGGTGCAATCATACGTCCTGGTCAAGTCACTCACCTGAGATGTCACCTTTCAACTGATATTAGTGCTCCTGTCACTCTGTTTGAAGTCGCTGATCTTGACACTAAGTTGCAGCAACTCGACATTGGTGATGGACTGGTTGAAATACACCAAGGCAAGCGACCATATGTTGAGATCCCTGTAGGTAACCCCACACAGAGTGACATCACCTTAGGTCACAGGACACAGCTAGGGAGCATCCAGTCTATTGAGAAAATCATAGAAACAGCCAATCCCACAGTAAATGACTCTAATTCACCTGACTTGGTTGAAAAAGAGCAGACACTTGGTGAGTCTACGTTTGAGCTGTGGCACCCACCTGTTGATGTGAGTCATTTAAGTGAAGAGCAACAAACAGTAGTGACACAAATGCTATTTGAAGAGTCAAATGCATTTTCTCGTGATGACAATGACATCGGGTGCATCCCAAGTTTACAAATGAACATAACACTGAAAGATGACATTCCCGTCCAACGATCGTATTCTGCAATTCCCAAACCACTCTACAAGGAAGTTAAAGAATACATTCAAGACCTTCTAGCAAAGCAGTGGATAGTGAAGTCCAAGTCGCCGTATGCAGCTCCGGTAGTCTGTGTGCGTAAGAAAGACGGCACCCTCCGTCTTTGCATAGACTACAGGCTTCTGAACCATAAGACGGTCCCAGATAGACATCCCCTGCCCCGCATTCAAGATCTTATTGACACGTTGGGGGAATATAGCTGGTTCTCAATATTGGATCAGGGGAAAGCCTACCATCAAGGCTATGTGGCTGAGGGATCACGGCACATGACAGCGTTTATTACCCCATGGGGATTGTACGAGTGGGTACGCATCCCCTTCGGGCTTTCCAACGCGCCAGCCACTTTCCAGAGGAGCATGGAGGAGATGCTAAGCTCATTGAGGGACGAGTGCTGCATTCCGTACTTGGATGACATCCTCTGTTATGCTAAAACATTTGAAGAGCATGTAGATGGAGTCCGACGTGTTTTGCGAGCACTTCAACAACATGGCGTGAAACTAAGACCAACCAAATGTGAACTCTTTAGAAAAGAGGTTCGCTATGTGGGACGTCTAGTCTCTGCTGAAGGAGTTCGGATTGACCCCAAAGACCTTGAGGCTATCAAAGCCCTCACAAACAAAACACCAAACACTGTTGGAGATGTTCGTAAGCTGCTCGGTTTTCTCAGCTACTATCGCACATATATACAAGATTTTTCTAAGATTGCACGACCAATGTATGAACTGTTAGTAGCCAAAGACACTAGTGCATCTGTCCAGTCAAAGAAAACATCTAAGTCCAAATGCACCCAGATGCCTTCAAAAACACCAATACACTGGACAGAAGAGCACCAAAGGGCGCTGCTGCAACTCATTGGAACCCTGTCAAGTCCACCTGTGCTCGCTTACCCAGACTTCAGCCTCCCCTTTGTACTGCACACTGACGCCTCAGAACAGGGTCTGGGCGCCGTCCTGTACCAGCGTCAGGGTGGGAAGCTGCGAGTTATTGCCTATGGGTCAAGAACACTGACACCCGCCGAGCGTAGTTACCACCTACACTCAGGTAAATTAGAATTTCTGGCTTTAAAGTGGGCCATTTGTGAAAAATTCAGAGACTATCTGTACTATGCGCCACACTTTACTGTTTACACGGATAACAACCCATTAACCTACATTTTGAGCACAGCTAAGCTTAATGCCGTTGGCCACCGTTGGGTTGGTGAACTCGCTGATTTCAGATTTGAAATTAAGTACAGGCCAGGTAAAGTCAATATAGACGCAGACACACTATCCAGACTACCACTAGACATAGACAACTATGTAGACGCTTGTACAAAAGAACTAGACAGAGACACTATTCAGGCAATTTGGGATGGCAGTCGTGCTGCAGAGTCTAAAGATGTTGCTTATGTAGCCGCTCTTGACTTAGTTCAGACAACCCCAGTACCTGATCTCTTACCAGCCATCAGTCATGCTGAATTGGTAAAAGCACAACAAGATGACCCTGTTATAGGCCAAATTGTTAAACTAAAAGAAACGGTCAAAACACTCACTAGTGAGATGAAAAACAAAATTAGTGGTCTTGCCAGAAAATTGCTTTATGAGTGGGATAAATTACATATTCAAGACAGCTTGCTTTACAGAAAGACTAGTCACAGACACCAACTTGTCCTTCCAAAGCTTTACCACGAGACAGCTCTAAAGCTCTTGCACAATGACTTGAGTCATGTAGGCACAGAAAAGACACTGACATTAGTGAGAGACCGCTTTTACTGGCCCTACATGAAAAGGGATGTAGAGACTTATGTGACAAGAAAGTGCCCCTGCATTAAAAGTAAAAAGCCTGTCACCCACATTAGAGCACCCATGGGTAGCATCACAACCAGTCAGCCTTTAGAGCTTGTGTCCATTGATTATTTACATTTGGAACCTAGTAAAGGTGGTTACCAGTATGTCCTAGTTGCAGTTGACCATTTTACCAGATATGCTCAGGCATACGCGACTAGAAACAAATCAGGCAAGACAGCTGCAGAGAAACTTTTTGAAGATTTTATTCCCAAATTTGGCTATCCACACAAATTGCACCATGATCAGGGAAGAGAATTTGAAAATGACCTATTCAAAACCCTACAGCAGTTAAGTAAAGTTGGACACTCACGTACAACTCCCTATCATCCTCAAAGTAACCCAGCAGAGAGGTTTAACCGCACTTTGCTCCAGATGCTGAGGACTCTGGGAGAGAAAGAGAAGGAGAGATGGAGAGATCATCTAGCACATGCAGTTCACGCCTATAACTGTACAAGGCACGAGGCCACGGGTATGTCTCCATTTTACCTAATGTTTGGCAGACATCCGAGATTGCCTGTGGACCTCATCTTTAATCTTCACCCTGAACAAGACCCCTGTACTCCTCGAGGCTATGCAGAAAAGTGGGCTGTGAGGATGAGGGAGGCATACAAGATCGCCACAGAAAATAGCCAACAGTCGAGTGCAAAGGGGAAGAAATCTTATGACAAGCACCACAAAGGCACTGTTCTAGAACCAGGTGACCGTGTGTTAGTACGTAACTTGGGAGAGAGGGGAGGCCCAGGTAAATTACGATCATACTGGGAGAACACTATTTATGTTGTCAAAGAGAGGATAGCAGACGGTCCTGTGTACAAGGTTACAGCTGAAAATGGAGGTAACAGAGTCAGAACACTTCACCGTAACCTGCTCCTTTTAGTCAATGATTTGCCAGTAGACAAGCCCCCCAACTCACCCGTGAAAAACAGACTAACACATCACACAAGAGTGCAGAGACAGACAAAATATAATCAAAGACTCAGTGACACAAAAAGCAATACATCTTCAGATTCAGAGGATGAAGGAGTTCAGTACTGGTTAAGGATTCCACAGCAGGTACCAAGAGCTCCGCCTGCTGGACAACAAAGACAAAACACAGCTGTTCCAGTAGAGCCCAGGATTCACATTCCTGTGAAGAACACAAGACAAACTAACCCTGTACAAGATAGGCTGCATATGAATCCAGATCAGCCTGTACCAGTTGCAGACTATCACGAGGAAGATGCACCCAGATCACCTGTGCCTGTGGAGGAAAAAGCTCGGGGTGACACAGACCATGAGGACATCGGTGAGCCAGCAGCCCCACACCAGCATACACCGGCCAGTGAGGGAGAAGAGGATGAGCCACAGGTCCGGAGGTCTACTCGTGCCCGCAAGCCACCACAGATGCTCACCTACGAATCCCTGGGTCAGCCATCGCTCCAGTCAGCATACCAGCCACCACCTTCTGCCCATGCAGTCAACGCCTTCTTCCCGCCAGCTGTCTGGGGAATGGACTCTAGCCAGATGGTATATCATGCACCCTACAGACTCATTCCACAGCATTATGTATATCCAGTTCCTGCTCCTATACATCACATGCCTGTTTATTAAGAGACATATAAATGCAGAAGAAAAAAAAATATAGTTTTGTTTATGTAGATAAATGTCCGGAGCCATTTTCTGTTGTCAGGGAGCGTGTGACGCACACAAAATGTGCAGTCACATTTTATGTTATTAATTATTGGATTATTTACAAAGAGACTTACTTGAGGCTCCTGTTGCTTTAAAATATACTAAATCTTTCAATTATTATACATTTTTAATGTGACTTGTTTTATTTGAGATTTTTTCGTGTTTTGGGAGAGTGCCACAAGGGGGCGGTGAAATGTAGCGGGTCTTCCGGTCCGACCCTACCTGGAGCGTCTCGTGCAACCCTCTTTCATAATATGAAGCGAGGCTGCACAGAACCGAGCTCACTGCCTGTCGTCTCATTATTTTTCCTGGTTTTTCAGGGATTTTCTTCTGTTCGGGTCTGCCCCCTAGACCGGACCCGTAACACATCGCTATGGCTGCTGCTTTGGTGTGACTGCTTCTTCATCAAAGTCATGTAATGTAATAGGCTTTAAACAGGCACTAGACTTAAACAGCCTCCTGAGGCTATAATATGGTCCTTAGCCTTGACAAGATGGAGAGGCTACGCACTTGTGTTTCTTTGAGCCGAATATTACTGAAACCATTCTTATCTACTATTCCCATCCTGCACACTTAAAGGTCGCTCATTACACTCAGCTCACAGACCACTGCTGCCTCTGTCACAAATACATCACAATGCTTCTGTATCAAAACACATTTGTGGATGAATGGATGTTTTTCAAAATGAGGTTCCGTCGGGTTGAGGCTTATCAGAAAAACGAACAAGGTTTGATCACTGCTGGGGCTGTTTACGCCAACCTTACCCTTTCTCTCCCATGTTTGCAGACTTGTTTTTATTAAAAGCAAAAATGTCAGTAAGAATACCTTATAAATAAATACATAAGCTACTGACCTTGCTTACTTTATACCCCTGTTACAGTCTTTGTTCTTTTGCGGTTACCTTATGAAGTCACATTAGAATTTAATGCAAGCAGTTGTTAAATATCATTACCAAACACTGAAAGGCCCAGACCTTGGTTATAGAAAAAAAGTTTTGTTTTCAATGTATGGTTTAATATTTAACTATGTTTTTCGATTGCCTCTTTGTCTTTTAGCCTGACCATCAGGGTCACCACTATCAAAAGGAGATGAACCCCCTGCTGAACTCAAACCCAAGGTAAATACACTCACCTACAAACACTGATATAAAAGATGGGAGCTGGATGGAGTACACAATATGAGAGTATATGCTCTCTGATATGTATAAACTTATTAATCAATAAAATAAAAGCTACTTCTACAATGGGTGATGCTGGTAGTCCCATTACTATTATTGGCTAACTACTATTGCTACTTCAAATACCTCTACTATCAATAGTAGAGATATTTGAATGATGCTAGGACTTTAACATAATAAAATTTAAAACTATTAAAATTCCTTGGAATGAAAACATAATAGATATACGCTTTTGTGCCAAAAATGCACTTAAATAAATATTTGAGCAAAATAATCTCTAAATTGTTGTTGTGGGAATGTTCTCCATTGTCTGTAAAAGCGTGTATTATCTGATAAGACATATCTGAGGTACATCTATTGCCTATGTTATGTTTATATTGGCTTCATCGGCCGAACAGAGAATCCAGCGTGAAATTCTTTAATCAGATGCAAAGCGGCGAGTGTAGAATTAGGCTAAATGTCAGTTGTCAGTGCGCAGTATGGATGCGGCTTATCTGCTTTTAAGATAAGAACAAATAAACAGCGCGTCAGTCACACAGCCTCCTTCTCTTAACTGCTATTGTCACATTCACACCTACACATTATTCTTCACTCGTCGTTAAACCTGTCACTTAAAGATAAAGGTGATTTTTGACACCAATTTCCTATTTCCAGGTGAATTTATAAATAGCATGAGCATATATGTGAATACAATGAATGAGGAAGAGTTTGGTTAAAGGCACGGTACCTGATTTTTACTGTCTTCAAAATGTGAAAAACACTAGTTCATTTTAAAGAGGGGGCTATTTTGCCAAATTAACTTCTACCATGTTATAACATTGCTCCCTCATCAAAAACATGTCGGAAGTGGTGAATCATTCATGCATGTTTGAGTTCTCTCACAACAACTATTAGAACCCTCCTTACAGTTATGTTTACAATACCACATGTTTAAGACTCCGTCCACAATCAGTGTGTAGCATGTATAATGCTGCAATATGTAGTAGTACAATAAAATAGGCTAGGGTCAGAAGATATAGGCCGGCTCGGAGGAAAATGGGGTGCTCAATGAAAACCAGACTCAAATACTGGAGTTGAGCTCAGTTGTGATGTTATTTACAAAAGTGCCATAGACAAACATTATGTACAATAATTTACAAGATGTGTGTGTGATATAAAACAAAAATGGATCCAATGCATTTAAGGAGTTATTTAGGTTGAGTGCGCAAGCTGAGATTTTTTCCCACTGTTCATAAAAAGAGTTCATAATCCACGTAAGTGCAAAAAGGGTCCATAAATCCACATAGGCACAAAAAGAGTTCAGATTTGGAGGATCGCTGAACCAGTTGTCGGTTTGTGCAATACTTGCAAAGTCCAGAACCCTATCACCAGCAGAGATTGTTGGTGTGCGTGCAAGTGTGTGTGTGGGGAGCGGCTGCAGCGCCTCCTACCGCACTGGCGGACGGGGGCACTCAATATTTGTCCAGGCTTGAGGCCTTCTAGCTCGCCATCCAGTTCTGGAACAGGACCAGCAATAAGTAATACCATAACCCATGTATCACAGCTAAGTTACAAAAAGTAACTGACAGTACAACAATTTGTCACAATAAATCGTCATAATGATCATAATTCAAACCCATGTACATGTATAAATATTTGTTTCATCACAGAGTACTCTTTGTATAAAGATCATATCATTAGCACAATAATTCAAAGTGCATTAAGCTTTAAATAGTAAACATTACTCAATAGTTTCAGTGCTAACATTATGTAGAAAATGTCAATTCTGTGCTGTGCAATAAATATATTAATGCATTTCAAAACAGTACAGAATAAATATAGCATTTTAAGAAATGAGTGTCTTAATCTTCATAGGACCGAGTGCAGCTCGCGCCAGCACCAGCTAACAGGTCCGCAGCGCTAGCATTAGCATGGTAGCTCCAAACAAACAATAACAAATCAGCACTCACCAGTTCCACTTCATACAGTCACTCACAACGCACCGTCACGCAGCAAGAGGCATCTAGAAAGGTTTTCAGCATAACAGTTATTTAGAGATCGTTTTAAGCGGAGATCAGTGAGTTTTAAAGGGCTAAATGCTAAAAGCTAAATACCTACCTGCAGCAGGTCAACCACTCCCCAGACCCACAACACTCGCGAGCCGCGTCGCAGCGCCATATTTAAAGAGACAGTGCGCACCAAATCTCGCGGTACGTGTACGAAGTCTCACGATACTTGCGACTTAGTCTCGGGGCAAAACCCAAGGCAGAGACGAAATAGGCAGAAAAATACCCGGGTTACAAGTGCTCCCCATGCTCCTACCACACTCAGCCCTGCTCGCCTCTTGCAGAACAGCGAGCGTCAAAAACGAAAATTGAAAGAATTTATTTATTTTTTTATATGTTTAATATGATGATCTAAATGTGTTATATTTTAGCAATTAATACCCCATAGAAGTCTAATGCCCCAATTGCAATGCATCCCAATTATTCACCATGATGAGCATGTCATTATTTTTAATGTTTTATCCTCCAAGAATCATTGGAAGTGTGCTCTTAGCATGCTAATTGTTGTTAGCATTACAGTGATGCCAAAACTCCAATCTGTTCTCTGAAAGTTCTGAAATGTGCTTATAAACTAGTGATCTCATTTTTATCCCTAAGAGCTCTTACACAGTACTGGGGCAAGACAAATTTTACTCAACTACAAAAAAAATACAGCCATTTAAAGCTCAATGCAAGGTTTAAATCTGCCCATGTGCCCCTTTCCAAATCTATCTTTGATGAGGTAAAGTTTCATCTCTGCAGTAGTCTCTTTTGTTGTCCATAATGCATCCACGATGATCTTGCATTTTCAGTGTAGCACAAAGAAGTCATGTTATATAAAACATGTTATAACTCAGAGGGCTGTCAGCATGGCAATGATGAAAACATGAACATACAGATGACTGTTATGCACAACAAGAAACAAGTTAAGCAAGAATTCAAATGCTACACTGATGTAAAGTACAGAAAAGAGGACAGACAGTTCTGAGTTTGAGGTAGTGTTTTGAGATTAAATATTCTATATGCAGAAATGGAGTAGGAAGTGCATGAGAATGGTTATAATTATTAGTTTGCTTTTCTAACCACTATTGTCACTACTACTATCACTTGTTACAGCTACCACTGCAACTTATGATCATATTACTGCAAAAATGTAATTCCAACAAAACCTTGTGATTTCTAGGTCTTAATTTTATTTTTTTTTAAACAGACACAAAGCAGTGAAGGATCACCTAAAATCATATTACAACTAAAGCAAAACCAAGTATGTTTTAAATTTTGAAACTGTACTGTGTGTGTGTTCACTTTATTATGCCAGTTCAATTCAACTTAGTTCCATAGTCAATTAAAGATGCACTGTGTACCTTTCCTGGTAGAGTGTCCAACATATTCTTGTCTCCATGCAGATGTTGCTGATGGCTTTAGCTGAAATTGTTCACATATGGGATAAAGGTATTTGTCTTGAGACAAATGAATGATGTTTCAACAGAAACATCTCCATGGAGGAAAGAAGGTGGCAGATCGTCCACCAAAAAAATGACATAGTACTCCTGTGGCTCCCCTCACAGCTCCCCAAAGCCCTATATCTGTCCCCCACTGGACTACTGGCCCACACATGTCCCACTGCATGCACTGTCTTCACACTCACATCTCCATGTCTTTGTAGTGTACACAGCCGCAGCACGTTACCAACCGAGACAAAGAGGTTGCATCATAATTTGGCTGCTCGACATTATGCTCACACCTCCTCCCTAACACTTGTCATTATTGATGAAAAGCCAGGTTTAGGGATGTACCGATATCTGGTACTGATCATCCGGTATCTGTGACCATGCTGAAAATTTTGGTGGATCTAGGTTCCAAGATATCGGTTCAGCCGATATCTCATTTTGGTCTGTTTCGTGGCCAGTGTTGGTCCAAAACGTCTCATAATAAGTAAAAAATAATTAAGCATGTACTTTTATAAAGTTGTTTTGTAATTACTTTAAATGATAAATAATAGTCAAAACACATTTGGATCATTTTTTACCATACGCTGTTTGTCTTTAAAGGAAATAAATTATATTTTCAGTCTCTGCCCTGGTATCGGTTGATACTTAAAGCCAAAGTATTGACATTGGTATTGGAATGGAAAAAGCTGGGTCGATGCACTCCTGGCCAGATTGGCTGGTTTGAACAGGCATAAATATTGTTATTTTGTGCGCATGCTATTGGGAGAAAATACACTATATGTTGAATGACAAACAATAAATTCGACAATTTTGTAAAAGTAAATGTGTTTGAAGAGTTCAAATCAAAGTCAAACACATATTTTATAGTTTGAAAGTGAAACATTTTGGATCTGCTGTAATTAAATCATAAGTCATAAGCATCAGCCACACAATCAAATAAATCGAATTTTTAAAGGTGTGATATGTGGTTGAATTATAGATGTTTTCATTAGTCAGATACACTGCCTGGCCAAAAAAAAAAGTCGCCACCTGAATTTAACTAAACAAATAGGTCCAAGCCTCCTGTAGTTGGTCAGGTCTAGGTTCAGCAACAGTCTGTGCTCAAAGAATGAGGTCAGCTGACACCTGAATATACTGAATGACCAGGTTATTCCATCAACGGATTTTTTCTTCCCTGATGACACGGGGCATATTCCAAGATGACAATGCCAGGATTCATCAGGCTCAAATTGATAAAGAGTAGTTCAGGAGCATGAGACGTCATTTTCACACATGGATTGTCCACCACAGAGTCCAGACCTTAACCCCACTGAGAATCTTTGGGATGAGCTGGAGAAGCTGCAGCGTCAGACTCGACCAGCATCAATGCAACATCTTGGTGAAAAATTTATGCAACACTGGATGGAAATAAATCTTGTGACGTTGTAGAAGCGAAATCGAAACAAAGCCACAGCGAATGTGCGACGTAATCAAAGCTAAAGACGGAACAACTGAATATTAGAGTGTGTGACCTGTTTTTTGGTAGCGACTTTTTTTTTTTTGCCAGGCAGTGTATATGCTCATTCTTACTGAGATCACCACAGCACTTTTCTCAGTGCACATGAATAAGGTTAATGCCATATTGTGGAACACTGTAGACCAAGAAATAACATGTAACAATTACGTAGTGCACCTGAGGTTTGGCAATTCAGTGCAACAAGAAATACATGCATAAAATAGGTTGTTGGAATAAAAATAGACTTTGACTGGATAAAAAAAAAAAAAACATACAAATACAATACAAAATATACAGCAAAGACAGAACAACCGGCTGAGCAAACAGAAGCACTGTGGATGTGAGTTATTTAAAGTGACAGGTGTTATGAAGTTCAAGCCAACAGCCAAGTCTATGTGGTTGTTTTATTGTCTATATTAACTCTATTGCCTATTATATTCCCTATGAACTCATCCTGGAACTAATATTGTATTGATTATAACATAACTCCTTATCATAACTTATTCATCACCAGAAACAGCTGAGATGGCTTGCCTGTGTGACTTGTTTCTTGCAGCACTTCAGGATCCACAGCTGTACTTCTGAAATTAGACTTTGAACTGAGCCTCCATTTACATACTGAAGAGCAGCTGCACAGGATTTGTCGTTGTTTTCTTTGTTTTTCTTTGGGGCGCTGCATTCACAAACAGCCCAACACTGCTTTTCTATCATGGCTTTTTTTAGGATCCTGGCAACACCGCAAGCTTTTCTCTGTGTGTGTGTGCGTTTTTTTTAGTGTTTTTTTTTACACTTGTCCCTTTTTCCCCACATTTCTGTCTTTGCATATGATGCTTTTGGGTAGCATACCAAATGTAAAATGAGGATATCATTGAAGCGTTCAATGGATATGTTTTTAGAAAAGATCTGTCTCAGTGAGTTTGAATGCCACAATTGCACGGATGTCAAACCGTTTCATCCTTCACTTTTTGTTCTTTCAGTGTTTTTATTTGAGACCAATAGAATTTTCATCCTCTGTTTTTTGCCTATAATAAAGATTGATGTCTATCTTAAAGATGTTCATATAGTTTCCATCGAGTTAGCTTGTAAAAAGTCATTTTTATTGCTGAACATAAAAGTAATTCATTTCTTTTCATCAAAGCTCTCCGCACTTTAATTATTATGCATTTAAAACCCAAGAATTATTCACTCTTGCCAAATTCAGCTTCGTTATGTGCTGTTCAAATTGTAGCTTTGAATCACACTTTTTTTCCCCGAGTTTTTGACGTTCTCAGTGAAAGAGATGTCAGAAGCATGAATACCTTTGTTAGAATGGAAAGCTCTCATCTTTAGAACAGAAGATTTTCAAAGTCATTTTGAACTAAATTAATCAACATATCTTTTATTCTGCCTTCTCCGCTTGTGTTTTTGCACCTCATTTACATATTTAAGCTATTCAATTTTAATATAAGCTGAAACTTGTGCTCGTCAGCCATTTTAACTGTGCGATTTAATGCATCTAACACGTTACATTGCAGTGAATCTATTACCAGTTTATGTTTCATATCACAAAAGGAAATTGCTATAAGCTTCTAATATATCACATTCTCCCAGTGCCCACAAAAGGATGATTAAGTTAAATTGTTCTGATCTTTTCCCATAAGTATCACCAGGATCAAATGTTATTATGTTCTTGTGTGGGCTGCTCTCACATAATGGATATTGTGTTCTATTGAAGATTCAGATTGTCAATTGAATGGTAACAAAATGATATCTGGAGTGCAACTGAGCAGATGCTGTACATTACCATCAAGAAAGTAGGCAACCCATTCAGCGATTATAGAAACACATCTAAGCATTCTGTAAACCATAATCGATCAGTTGTATATCTTTGTGCATGGTTTAAAAAGGCTAATTAAGGTGTAGTTATTATAAAGTGGGCACCAGGCTGTACTTTGACTTAATACCTTTGAGATCAATTGGGTTCAGCAGTTGTAGTAGCAGTAGTAGCAATGATACTTTTACAGGGAATACTATTTAATGTTCAGAAGTACTTATCTGTTTACAATCTCAAAAGGAGAACAGAATTTGATTGGCAGTGTTGCTATGGAGACACAGTATTTCCAAATGACTCGAGATGAAAAATAAACCACAAATTCACTTTTTGTTATAAAGCATCCAGGTTCCACAGATAGAATTCCATCTCAATGCATTTCTTACCCCAAAATTGTCCATTCATCTTATTGTGTCTCTCCCCTCTGTCGTATTTATTTGTCATTGCCTGCTATAAAAGAATTTGGCTCTAACCTGATACAAAGAAGCCCATGATCTATAGGGGGAGGCGGTGTATCTTTATGACGAAGAGAACAAACTCATTTAGAGCGAAAGGAAATCCTTCCCTCCTCCACACAGACAAGGTTAGGACCCCTGCTATGGCCGCGGTGTGGACACTCTCAGGCCTTAATAAACGATCCTTCAGGTAAAAACCAAGAGACCCGGAGGCTAAGTGTTCCTGCACAAGTGGTTCAAGGACAATGGATGCTCAAATGACTCTCTTCGATGCACGCTGATGGAGGCTTTATTGTAAAAATATTGTACAGTATCTTTATGATGTGCTTGGATGGTGAGTGTAATACCATAAACTGTCATGACGATGGTCTTTTTATGCTGTGGTCCCCAGGGAGTGGATGGACGTGCTCAGCCCTCCTATTATGGCACCCGGTCAGCGCCGAAGGTCAGAAACCACATGGGACAATGGGGAAGATCTAGTTGGAGGTAATTTCTGGATTTATTTTAGTATTCAGGCACCATTTTGATTTAGAACAAAAGCAGCAACAACAGTGATTAATCTGTACTGGAATCATAAAGAATGGCTTGTGTTAATGGAACAAATTGCTGCTTATATATGTGATGCATGTCTTCTTACTTTAAACATGGTGCCTGTAGAGTTAAACTAATTAAGATGAGATTACCAAAGAAATGTATTTTATATGCAGGGTTGGTGTATGTTTTAAGCTTAATGAACTTACTGAACTTACTCTTTTTAGTAATACACATATGATAGAGCAGGGAGATTCAATTTAATTTTGTATAACTCAATAGCTCAAGCAGCCATGCGCAAAAATGTCGATTTGATTCACAGATAACAGTTGCAAAAAAGATAACAAACCATATAAGATAAGACAACCTTTATTTGTTTCACGCTGAGGAAGTTTCAGTATTACAACGTAAGTTTAAGACTAGCAGTAGAATACAAATCTGCAGTAATAAAACAAGATAAAGAAGCAGTGTGTCAAAATGGCCATGAATTTCTTCTGATCCTTGATGAGTGGAATTATTATCACTGGCTTAAACTCAAAATGAAATAGAATTCTTATGAATTTCTAATAATAAGAGAGAGTAACTTTTTTTTCCCCCTGAAATTCACTTCAAAAGCCTTTTTTTCTTGCCTGTCCTTCCTACCTTGACTGAGCACCAATGCAAATGAAAACATAACCTTCCTGTCTGAGGTAATGAGTCAAGTGTCCATTGTCACTCTTAACTACATTCTTCAAATGGAGGAGGCTGAAAAAAACCTGTGAAGTCATTTCTAATTAAGGGCCAAAACCCACAAGCGGTGTGCTCCGTGTCCTCTGTCTAACTCCATAGGTCAGAAGAGACAGCCTCATTACATGTGCGCTCCCCCCAGACACGTCCACAGGGTTAATTGACAAAACCTTTTTCTGGTTTACAACATCATTTTTAAACCGCTTTCACAACTTGTCTCATAATTAGTTTTCATTATTGTCGCCGAACTTCTGATAAGATAAAGCGGTCCTTATGTGGGCACTCCATAACCTTTTTAAGCATTTAACAGCCTGTCAGTTTAACAACTACATCCAGGCCTTTAAGTAATGGGGATTACGAGGACGGCTCTACGGTGCTATAATGTGGCTGTGAAGCATAGACCAGTGCGTTTTGATATGAGAGTAAATTATAATTGAAGATGACTTTAAAATCAGCTTGAAGGTCACAAAGTGCACAGTAGATAATGTGCTTTTTCATATTTGGCATGTTGAACCAAAAAATAAACAGATGTTGCAGTTGTGTCATACATGTCATCTATTTGAATAACTTCTTAAATGTCTCTTTTGAACAATCGCCTTTGAATGTGCCTCTGATTTGATTTTTTTTCTATTTCAGAAGCAGATAAACGAGTGATTGAAGAGAACGAGGAAGAGTATCTGAATCTGCTCTATGATCCCTGCCTGAACTGCTATTTTGATCCGAAGTCGGGGAAGTACTACGAACTAGCCTGACACTAGATGATAAATATCTAATGAATAAATCACAAGATGAATGTCCTATGGATTTTCAGGCTGGGCTATTGAGCTGTTAATGAATCTTTTCACGATGGTGGAGGGAGTTCAGCTCACATAATGGCGTACATGCTTTGTTGCCCATTCACTCAAGGCTGCACTTTTCTATTCAGGAGTCTTGGCAAAGTAATAATATGTAAACCACGAATGAACTTCCTTGAGCTTTGACTTGAATTGATTTCTTTCTGTAAACTTTTGTTACTCTGCAGCATCTCCATCACTGACTGTGCACTATACAATTATCTTGATGCATTTCATGTACAAAGCTTTGTGTGTGGGCGATCTATAATGCAATAAAGATGGTTTCTATGGAAGTGTTGTTGTTTTTAACTACAGCAAGCTATATTCAAGTAATGGAGAAGCAAAAGGAAATAATACCTAATTTTCAACTTTACAATAAATTGACTTTTTCAGGGATTAATAAATACATAGACATTTTTCATATACATATAGCACAATATTGCTCTTGCATTTTAAAGTAGGCTGCCTTGTTTCTAACTTTAATTTCAGCAGTGTTGGATGAAGTACTCAATTTTGTTAAAGTGTTATATGTAGTGACGTTGATTAAAAAATTATACATATTTTGATCAACAGCAATATGAATCAATTTTGTATGAGTTTTGTATAGCTTATTTATTTTTGTTTGCTCAAATCCAAAACTTTAGTTATGATGTTACCACGAACATGATAAAAAAATAACCCCTCAAATCATATGAAAAGTACTTTTTACTTCTCAGTCCAGTTAAAAAATGTAGTTTAGAAAGAACAGATACCTGCTCTCAAATGTAGCGAAGTAAAAGTAAAAAGTACCCACTATAAAATGTACTTAAGTAAAGTACAGATACCTTTTTTTAACTTAAGTACACTACTGTTACTTTGTTACCTTGCACCACTGAAATTCTGTTGTAAATACGGGCTAATTGTAATTCACTTTTAACTATTACTGCAATAATCGTTTTAACTCTATACATGACTGCACTGAAGACTAGAGGAGCACCGTGGAAGAAACTAATGGAGATCCCTCATAAACAAGTAAACAAAGTGCTAAGAATATTGACCCTGATACACTATATCATCGCATTTAGTCTTAGCATTAGATAAATCTTATTTCATTTTTTATTATTATGTTTTGGGGGGTTTTCTGCACTACATTCCTTGAGGGTTTCAAGTCAAACATGTAGAAAGCTGGTCACGTGAAATAGAGAGTGGGCGTGGAAAAGCATCAGGTGCGAGGAACCCGGAAGTAAACAAACATGTAGTTTTGTCCAAATCAGCTACTAAAAACTGATATTAAAATGCTTATATAAGCACTATTTTTATTAAAATATCAGATCCGTAACTATATACCTCTAGAGCCTCCAGAGAGAGCTTTAAAGATTTATAAAAATGTCCGGAACAGAGGTAGGTTCACTGTAAAGATCTTCCTTCTTCCCTTCGGTCGTTTACAGCGCTACTAATACTTTCTCAAAATCAATTTAATCATCAAAATAACTCCTGAAAATCAGCCATAGCCTTGAAAAAGTGGCACTTATTAACTCGTAGAGGCCATAATACTGTGTGATAATCATTGCTAAACCGATCATTTGCCTTAGAAAGTAGTTTTGTAGTGTCCTGAATGACATTGATGAACAGAGGACCTGAAGCAGGAGGCCCCTGCCCAAAGCATCAGGGAGAGAACACTTTCACATGTGGTCTCCAAGTAAACTTTGCACAAAGTTCTTTGATAGAAATAGCATTACTAAAAACTAGGCTCCACTGTGGATGTTACTGGAGCAAAAGAACGTGGATGAAAAGTTGCTGCTGCCAGGACTTCGATTTCACATAATATGATACTTCTATTGTCACTATTTATATCTTGTCTCATAGATGCACTGTGTAAGTTTCTTATTCGAGGTACGTCTCTTACTCATCTTACTATCTTGCATTTACTCAGTTTACAGGGGTTAAAAACATGCATTCTTACAGTGAGTGGGCTCGCTTCAACACAGATCTGACTTGTTATTTGTCCTGGTGCTTGTATTTTTAGAGCTAGATGAGTTTAATTCCATACTGTGAAACATTCTGTGCAAAGCAATAACATCTTCATGGAAATAAGCAGAGGGCAGACAGTCCGTCAAAAAGTTATATAATGCACCTCAAATGAAGCTGTTATGTCAGGTTTTTTTTTATACCATTTGCAGCACAAAATCACACCCATATTTCCCCTGTATGAACGATACAACTCTGTTAAAAAGACAATTATCAACTCATCTCTTCCTTTATATTGATTGTCAGTTCACGCGCTCCACACAGTCTCCTCTGCGCTTGTTCTCTCGGGTTAAACACCTCCTGCTCCTGAGCGCTGCTGCTGCATATTAAGCTGTCATTTATCCTTGCATCTCTTCCTTTTATCAGCTCCACTCATCATACTGTGAGCTTTATGGGCTCTTTAACTGTACCTCACTGTTAAATCACTTTACTCTCATTTGTCTTTGTTCAGGTGGGGCCTCGACTCCATCCTGGCCTTATTGCCTCAGTAATCTTTGTTTGTGCTGCTGCCATAGCCGCTGCAGTATTGATCATCCGGAAATACTGCTTCCCAGTCAAGTAAGCAAGTTCAATGGTGTGCTTTAATACCTTTCATTAAAGTAAGTCATGAGGAAATGGGGGTTACTCCTGAGCCTTTAGATCCACAGGTGAAAAGATAAGGGAAAATCTGATGTAAAAGTTCTGTTACACACGGCCAACAGTGAAATTTGCTGTTTAACTGTGAGATTGCAAACTTATCGACCTGGTCTATAATTAATAGCTTTGTAATTACTGGGCACATCCACATGAAACAGAAATTGGCATAAAGTTCAACATCTTCACTGGTAGCACAAATAAACAAAAGTGAAATGATGTTTTGACAAAAGCGTTGTTATTTAATCCCAATCACATAAATTCATGTTATAAATTATGTTCAGTATGGCAAGTTTATGGAGCCAATTCCTGTCAACTAATGATAGATTCAACATTTGTCAAAAGCATTAGATCTATATTCTATATTCTACATCTGAAATGATCAAATTCATGAATGTGAATGCAACCTATTGATTCTAGTGTTAAATACTAACTCAACTTTAAGCAACACAACTTTAAATTCAAGGTTGCACTTTCTTAGTTCAAACCAAACATTGAAAAACAGATGAAAACTTGAATGTTTGAGCCATGAGAACTTTTGTGTGTTTTATGAAATGCTGAATGCAAAGTAAAGGTGCAATTTTAAAGGTATCACAGACTGTAAAGGTATTGAGAAAAAAAATAAACTAATGCTGATGAATGTGTTGAAAATCACTTTAAACAAACCAAGTGTTTAACTACATATAACTGCTGTGCCATTTATAAGCACGGCATTTTGATTTCTTCAAGTCTTGTTCTATGACTTTTATTTGCTTTAATTATTTATGTATTTATTTTTTGCAGTGAGGCCACATACAGGTACTCTGTGCTGCAGCGACACGACGACTACGCCACTACTCTGGCGGAGGAGGGCAGCGATGGCGTGCCCTGTGTGGTGGAGGAGGAGTCAGATGAGGTTGGGACACTTCTGCTTTGTTCTTCGCTCTCTCATGTGATAAAACAGCTCCCACAGCTTCTCCTTTCTTCATCCTCTTTGACAGGAACTTCTCAGATGAATTTTAAAGACGATTGCAGCTGAGCCCGTTGAAGATTATGTGAACTGTGTGCTTTTGTTTCGACATTTGTATATGTCAAATCACATTCTCGTCAGTGTTATCTCTTTATTAAAAAAAAAAAAAAACTAAAAAAAAACTTTGATATCAGCGCCTTATGTAATACGTTTACATTCAAATTCTAATGTGCATACTGGAGCCTAACTTCTACCCAACTTTTAAGCATTTTAAGCATCTTCCAGTGTTGAATAAATTCTAATGAGGATTGTGTTACTTCTACTTTTAAATGACCTTGACCTTGAGATTACTGTGTTTATCGTTACAACTGCATATTTAAGTATAATGTTACGCACTTTAATGCCTCAAACCACTCTTAAATTTTAAAATTGACTTTTTAAAATATTTATCACCCTGAATAAAGTCGTTATGAACAAATAAAGCATGTATTTCGTTTGTCAAAAGATATATATGGTAAGAAGTAGCATCTTCAAACAAAATGATTTTCCATTATTTGAACATCCCTGTAAGGTTCAAGTCAACATTTCTATCTGAGTTTGCCTGGTGAAAAAAACTAAACAAATATGTCAACTAAGTCAATGAAGAATTTTGGAAAGTTCCCAAAGAAGAACAAATATTTGAAGACTCAATGAAGAATGCTCTTATCATTGTGTAAAATCACAACGTGCAAACTTTGAAGGTAAAATTCTTTTAAAATATCAAAGTTTTTTCTTAAGTTTTTATTTTTTAATTTTTGATATTTTACACATAGTATTCTCATTACTGCGGGACACAATGCTACTTGGACCTCATCATCTCCATGGACTGTAATACGGCTGTTTTAAAGTGCACATAATAATGGACTCAGACTTGAACTTTAACAGCCACATCAAATCAATAACATCTGCAGCTTTTTACCACCTAAAAAACATTGAAAAAAATCAAAGGTAAACTGTCAAAGCCAGACTTAGAGAGACTTATCCATGCATTTGTCTCCAGTAGGTTAGACTACTGTAACGTCCTGCTCACTGGCCTCTCCAAACGAGCCTTAACACAGAACAGAACATCCAGAACACTGCTGCTCGGTTCCTGACTAGAACCAGGAAGTATGAGCACATAAGTCCTGTGCTCAGGTCTCTGCACTGGCTCCTGTAGCTCAAAGAATAGACTTTAAAGCAGCTCTGCTTGTGAACAAGTCTCTCCATGGCCTAGGTCCAAAGTGCATCTCCGACATGTTAGTGCCATATGAACCATCTCACACTCTGAGGACTTCAGGGATCGGCCTCCTGCTGGTGCCCAGAGTCAGGACTAAACATGGAGAATCAGCGTTTAAGTTTTATGCAGCTAAAACTTGGAACAGTCTTCCTGAAGATGTGAGCCAGGCCTCTACTTTGACAATGTTTAAATCCAGGCTCAAAACGGTTCTGTTTATCTGTGCATACGACTGAAAGGTTTTTATTCTGCCTCTTCTCCTTTAATGGTAATTTTATGATGACAAAAGAAACATGGACTGATGGACTTTTATATTAGACATAGTAAAGTGACAGGAAAGTATTTGAGAAGTGACAGGAAAGTTTTTTGTAAAGTAATGGGAAAGTTCTTAAACTGAGCAAGACCGTGTTTAAAGAGCGAGAGAGAGAGTTTTTAAAGGGGCAGACGAGTGGGTGAGAGAGCTGCAGATTGGGTGATTATTTATGTTTTGATTTGTGTGATTTTAATGTCTTTCTTATTCTGTAAAGCACTTTGAATTACCTTATGTACGAATTGTGCTATACAAATAAACTTGCCTTGCCACATCATGTTTTTCTAAGTATTTGGTTTGGTGGGATAGTATCTGGTAAATATTTATCATACTTTTGCATTAGTAGTAGTGCAGAGTTCTAAAACAGTATTAGGTATTTTTCTGACAGTCCAAACATTAATTTTTGTTATCTATTTTTATTAGTCTAACCCTAACTATTAGACTTTTGGCTTTGGCCCTTGTTAACACGGTTGCTAGGTAACAGTTGGGGGGGGGGAAATTAGGCCTAACTCTACCATGTGCCACATCTGCTGCCCATGTGCACCCAGGAAGTCAAATTATAAACTTTAGCTAAAAAAACTAGAAAAAACTTGGCAAGATTTGTAGTAAAATCTTACCTAATGACGTTAACTCTGTTCTAGTGAAATGAAAACCCACTGTCTTCTCAGCTATACATTTTGTTATATGGAACACTGACATTACTCATGATAAATCAGTTATTAAAAATGCCGTTAGCGTCAAGCTGAGAGTTGACATTATCTGAAATGACTTGCATCTAAAAATAGTCTTACTGTGACTGAAGCTATCTATCAGAGGACCAATTCCCTTTGAAATCTATGGGCTTTTTCATGTTAATGTTAACCCACTTACGAGAGAAGACCAACCACATATGAGACATCAAAGTGCACATTTCAAGTTGACAGCTACCATTTTACGAAAGACCACTCCTCCTGATTGCTTTTAGAGTTGTCAAAAATATGGACAGGTATTAATTGCTACTGAAATTGGTATCGAAACACGGTACTAACTGAACTTAAGTACTGGCACTGAAAAAGTCACATGAACAGAATGGATTGTGACCTTTCTTGAACAGTTTTTAAATAACCTTTATCAAAACTAGTATCAGACCACATGTTAATATATAGAAAGTACTAAAAAACTCTACAAAATGTTTATTGTCAAACATTATTATCACGGTACGGTATTATCGTGGTATTGAAAACAGTATTAAGTATCAAGCCCATTGTTTAGAATTGAAATCAAACTTTTATAGGCCCATAATGACAATACTAACTGGTTTCCATAATTCTAAGAAAGTCACAGTTTGACACGATAATCAGTCACAACTATTCAGTGGTCTTGAAAATAACATATGACATTAATACGTTTGAGTTTGGCTTTTTATAGCTGCTCATTTACATGTCGTTAGTAGTAAAAATAGCACTGCAGCTGCCACTAACACTGGGTATTTCTTTAGAAAGACTCCAATACAAGTCAAATGTTGAATACAGTCTGTTGTGCGTAGATAATTTTGAAAAAGCCATTCTTATATCATTTTCCTTTGCTATAAAAGTCTATTTCTAAGTGACACAGTGGATTTATTGTATCAGAAAATCAGAGGATTTGGTGCTGCTTCTTGCTCCTTCAGTCCCTGGACACTCAAAATGCATAATGCTCCTTCTGTAGTGCACAAAGTCCCTCTGGTGGCTGTCTGCGGGAACACATCCTGCTCATAGAAAAAAGGAAAAAAAAAAAAGATTGAGATTGCTAGAAGATTCAGTGTCTCTTTACTGTTATAACGTGTAGAGAGAAAATTCTATTCATGTTGCTGTAAACAGTTGAAAATCAATTGTGGTTTGTTACAACTCATTTATAACCTCTTACAAATATCCTACTATGGGTGTTCTCAAGTACTGCAGCCTAAATATGTGCCTGTAGTATGTGGCATATAACATAGTACATGAGAGTGAGCAGAGACAGATGTAAAACACGTTTCCACTGCAGATATGACTTGGCACCTTCACTAAAACGTGTCATCTGATACACACTGTATGTTTCCTGTACCAGTCACAGCAGAGACAGAGCTGTGATCATTAGAGTGCTCTGAATAATCACAATGAGGCTCTGGAGTGACATGACAGCAGGACCCAGACTGCTGCTGACACAAAGGTGAGACCTCCGCTCTCTGCAACTAAAACTCAGACACTCTTAGTTTACTTCAGAGTTCACAGTGCTCCATAGTGAGTAGAAAATACAAGTACTTTTATTAGAACGTGGCCTTCTTCACATGCAAACGAAAATCTGATTGTAATCTGATTTTTGAACCTTTAAAGATGACATAAATGACGTGTAAGAGACTAAATGTACTTTCTTTCCTAGCCACAAGGGGGCGGTGTTGGCTCTGTGTACCCGTGAGCATATAAAAAGGGGCAGAAAAAAGTAGTACAGGTGCTGCTAGATTGAGAGGTAGAATGTTTCTTACCTGCTTCTTGTGGACTTGGCTCTAGAGGCTGGTGCAGGAGCTTCAACACGATATTTGGACCTGTGTTTTATGGAGATCACCGACTATAGTGGACCATCTTCTGCTCTACAACATGTAAACTGCAGCAAAATCTGGTGTGAGTATTCAGAGGGATCATGATTAAATTTAGATCAGCTTTTTACATGTCATTTTAATAATCTTTTAAAGAAAAAAAACAAAAAAAAAAGAGATACGAATCTGATTTTGAGTGCAACGTGTAACTGCAACGACTGATTCCTGCATGTTAAAGTGGCACTGTGCAACTTTTCTGGTCCAAATACTATAACTCCATGGGTGCACTGTATTCATATCAACAGGTCTAATCCAATGGGAAGTGCACAGTTAGAATTTTACTGAACAAGGGAAATTATTTGGGCACAGTAGTTCACATAATACAATATAATACAATAAAGAGGAAAAATATTAATGGCAACAGTATTTACAAGTCATAGTATTTACAGTTAGTACGAACAAACAATAGTAAGTACAAATTCAACGAGGCTATACAGTGTACAAGAAATGGGCTAAGTACAAATAGTGCAAAGATGAAATGGTGAGTGAAGGGTGAGGTGTTGTGCAGTTTCAAATCGGCCTTATGCTCTTTGATTGTAAAACTTAATATGGCCCTGGACTGTTTAAAAACGATTTGTGTACTATACTACTACTACTCCTACTACTACTATACATAGTTTTGATTTTTTTCTTTCAATAGATTACAGGTTTGTACTATTTTGACATCTTTCTGTCACTTCCACAGAGGACGTGACCCCAATGTTTTGCCCAACTCAAATGAAAACAAAACAGTATCCATTACTTGTTGTATAGTGAGCGCATGTCTGAAACTCGATCATCTAGTTCATGTAATGTGGGTGTGTGCAAGATATTTCTCCCAAACTGGTTTTGCATTCAGTACATCAGCGTCAGGAAGTACTGAGGGCACCCGCAGATTGCTTAAAATGACAATATAATCTGTAATATTGACATAGTTTTGTTGGGTTTTGTAGGTGCAGAATGAGATGCCGAGGTAAGATGCTGTGATTTATGCTTCTGACTTACAGAAATTGATCAAATGTACTAGTTACTTTACAATTGTGAAGAGCTGTGGGTAATGGTATAGTTATTTTTTTATAATATTTTCATGTTTGTCTTGTCATCATTGTTATATATTTGCAAATTAGTTCCATTAATACAAAATAATTGATTGATTGTTAGACATTGGCTTCATAAACATGCCAGATTCATCTTCAGGGTTAAAATCCTTTCAAATGACAACTATCACATTTTTAGTTTGAATAATGGCACCACTTTGTTGAAGTTGTTGTGAAAATATAACTTCACCTTCGTTTGTTTGAGATGTTGGTGTTTCGTTTCACGTGGACATAGGCCCAGGGATATTAGCCATGAATGAGGACAACAAATCTGCAGTTTGACAGTTAAACCACAAACTCCACGATTTCTGATCTGTCCTCCGGCTAAAATGTAAAATATTAGTTTCAGCTTCATATTTACAGGTGACATTTTGAGGACTGTTTACCATTCAAACTATATAATAATTAGTTTTAAGTTGTTTCGTGCTGTAGCGATGGTCCTGATTTGTCTTTGTGTAAACCTCATGAATAAGCATAATGGCTAAAAGCTAAAAAAGTAGAAAGTTTTTGTGTTATTTACTCCCTTACTTCACTTTATTTTTATTTTATTTTGCTTAACAGTGGTTGTGCAGCTCATCTCCCTGGTGATTATTATCCTGATAGCATGGATACTCATCACCACGCATCCATTCGATAACTACCTGACAGCAGATGACATTTTTGGTACGTTCTTGTCTATTTTGCACACGTTTTACTAACATACAACTGTATATTCTTTGCATGGATGATCATTCTGAGCTGATCATTTTGTTTCAGCCAATTCAGCTCCAAAGATAAAATGTGATTTATTGAAGGACTGTCCAGTAGGAACCTTTGCTGTGCGCGTCAAAAGTGGTGCACATACTGTCGTCGGGCCATCGATATGTTTCGACGGTCAAATGTATGTACTCAGTTTACTTTTCATAGATAAATCGGTTTAATTCACTATCTTTTTTTTTTCTCACAGTGTAATGAGCCATATTAGCAACAATGTGGGACCAGGATTTAACATTGTAGTGGTAAATGGTAAGGCAAGATCTCAATGAAATGAAAATAATTGAGAATTTTTTTGCGCAAATACGACGGGCAATTAAATAAACACTGGAAATATTTTTGCAGGGGTGACCGGAGCTGTGGATAAATTTGGATATCTTAACTCAAAGGATGGCCGTAAGTTTGACCGTTTTTAGTCGGTTTGTTTCAGTTTCCTGTTTATAGCTGACGTTTTAAGGACTTTCACCATTCAAATGTAATTTTGTTTTCAGTTGTTAATTGCTATGGCAACAATTCCCCGGAAATCCATCAAACTGAATGTGGATAATGGTCTGTTATGTTTATTTACGTGTTCATGTCCGGGTTACATCCTCAAGACTTAAAACCCGTTGTTTATAAGATGATTTCAATGTCAGAGGGACCATGATCAGAGAGAAATCAGATGACTTTGCTGTTTATCATTTTAACAGTCGTACAACTCCAGAAATATGATAATCTGATTTTGAGTGTGCGCATAACTGCAGACAATCAGATAGCTTGAATGTTTTTTGTTTTTTTTCTTCTATCTTGTAACATTTTTTTATTTCATTTTTTTCCTTGACACATTAGTTTGCCCTTTTTTGCTTAATGTTCCCTGTCAAAACCTGCATAGTTGTGAATAATTAGAAAGAAATCCGATTACTTGCATCAGATGTACATGACATTTCGATGATCTTCAGAAATCAGATTTTGACACAGCCATTATAGGCACTGAGTTATGTTTACATGGGTTCTGTTCAAACTGCGTGTCTTTCTGCCGTGTTTTTCTAATGCGATGAATGAAAACTCCACCTTTTTGATAACTTGTGCGTTCTCTGACAGGACCGGAAGAAATTTTGACGTATCTGAAAGAGATCGAGCCGGGGAGGATTGTTTTGCTCGCCACGTTTGATGATGTGACAAAAAAGTGAGGAGCCGCTATAGTAAAAGCAAAAAAAAGAGATCCCATTTCTTTTATTCAGTCTCTAAATATTCCTGAGCAGGCTGACAGATGAAATAAGGGACGTTTTGGAAGGCATGGGGAGCACTTTGATCAAGACGCTAAAAAGCAGAGACAACTGGGTGTTTGCAGGCGTAGCAGGACATAATCTGAGCCCATTTGAAAAGGTTAGTGACGGCTATGACTGCAATTCTGTCTCTTCTTGTAGGGGTCAGTAAAATCTTTCTATTTTGATTGAAAGAAAAACAGGAAAAATGTTCAATATGTGCTTTTTTTTTTTTATGTTGTCAGATTTCTGTAAATGAGCCCAAGAATAATACATATGGGGACTGGCCCGAG
Source organism: Periophthalmus magnuspinnatus (assembly GCF_009829125.3). Taxonomy (NCBI): domain Eukaryota; kingdom Metazoa; phylum Chordata; class Actinopteri; order Gobiiformes; family Gobiidae; genus Periophthalmus; species Periophthalmus magnuspinnatus. Next base: position 25,204,810 of record NC_047130.1, on the reverse strand, counting down.
GTGGTGGAGATCAGCGGCTGCTTTCCAAAGACCGTGTAAAGTGGATGTTATTATTATTATTATTATTATTATTGCTTAGAGCTGAATCTGAGTAATAATAATAATAATTTGACAGTTTTGTGAGTCTATATTAAATCATACCAGGTGAAGATAGTTGGAGAATCATCTACAACTGTCATTACAAGTGTTTTTTTGTAGTAAATAGTTGTCTTTGTGGTGGTTTTAATTTTCGTTGTAAAAGAGGGACAACACAGAAGGAACAATGTTTTTTATTTAAACGCCAAGGTCATATACAGATACAAACAGCAGTGTTACAGTGACAATAATTGTAACGGTGCGTAGAACAATACAGGGTCTGGTGTGTCTAATGAAGAATGTGTGCACTTGTTTGGTAAACTTGGGGTTCGGCAATGTGGCAATGTATTAAAATCTAATGAAGAAAGGCTCAAAATGAATATTATCAGCACAGACGAGATACTTGGCTGTGCACCTTCTCATTTAAAGCTGAAACAATTGCGTGTGTGTCCAAAAAGCATATTGTTTGAGCATAAATCTGCATTAAAACAAAAGTAAACCAAAAGTACAGAATCATAATGAAACATCCTCTCCAGATTTGTCAGAGCGGGATTAATTTTCCAACATCATATCGCCCACATCAGATTAAATGCATCTGTATCACAATGGCCTGCACAGTGTTAGTTCTTATAAAAAAAACAAAAATGCAAATTAAAGACTTGTTGTGGCTTTGTAATTTGCTGCATAGCACAACGACCTGTCCACAGCTCATGGTAATAGATTATTTACAGAATATTTGAATAAATCATTTGCACTGAAGAACAGAATGTGTTCAGTGGAATAAACAAGAACAAAAAAAAAACAAAAAAAAGCCAGAGATTTCCAGTGTTTTATAAGCAGGGCATTGTAGACACTCCGCAGCGTGACAGTTCAGTGATAGGATTTGAAACTGCCGGTAGTGTGACAGGGCCTGGTGGGGTCACTGCTAATCTTCCATATCCCGCATAGTTTGGATTCACTCTGTACTTGGCGCTGTCACTTTAGGTTTGTCTCATTGTTGGAGTACCACACCCCTCCGAGCGCTTCTCCTCTGGGCCTGCAGCCGTCCCCTGGCACATCATCCCAGCTCAGTACGCTCTATTCTACATTCTCTTCTGGTTCAGCAAAGAAACTAGAGTCCTGGAGGTGTGGGTGATAATCCATCCATGCCGACACCGCAGAGTGAGGGGGTCGTACGAGGAAGACGGGTTTGTTTTTATGAGGCGGTTTGAGTATCAAGGTGAATACTGGACATGTTGAGATACTGCAGGAACAAATCTTGAGGTGAAATTTGGATTTTAACGTCAATTTTCAGTAAGATCTAGTTGATTCAAATACTAAAAGTCCAAATTCAAAGCTTTTATATATGAAATACATCCCAAATATGTTAAGCTCTGGCCTTTTTTTATACATAAAATGCCTTATATATGTCATGGAATACTTAATATATTTAATATTCTTACATTTATGACGTTTCAAATCTCTGTACAGACCAGGAGTAATGGGACCCCAGGAGGTACAGACACATCACTGTTTGTGCTTTATTCACAAAATGATATTAATGTTAAGTGTTTGGGAAGGATAAATCGTCTTCAGTTTGGTCTATTTTTAAGTTTTAAGTCATTTCATTAGGCTAATTTGTTTGTTAGTTAATAATTTTGGCAGTTTTGTTAAGTAAATAATAGAGGAATAAAAACAAATCTACCTCTTTCATCACGTTTTTAAAACCTTTTGACATTTCAGCCAATTACAGTACAGTTTTGTCCCTATTGGCTTATTGGCCCAGAACCTCAAGAATTGGCAACAGAAGTAAAAAAAAAAAAAAAAAAAGGGTGAATCAAAGAATTATTATGCTTCATCTGACTGTGACAAAGTCTGTCTTAACTCCACTCGTCCCTTATTTGTCCAGCACACACTTTATTTAACCTCCTGAGACCTGGTGTCCTCATCTGTGGACAACATATTTTGGGTTGTTTAGGCCACAGTGCAAATTTTTAGAATAACATGTTCAATTTATTTTAATTATTTTTTATTTTAATTATTTTTTTTTTAATTTGTATTTGTTTTTATAATGTTTTATTTCATTTTTTTATTATATTTTAATTTCTTTTTTATTTTATTTACTTATTTATTTTATTTTTTATTTGTTTTTATTATATTTTTTACACACAATTGTTTCTCATTTTGTTTTTTTACACAAAATGTATGTGTTCAAGCACTTAACAGTTTTTGCAAATAACGTCCTGCAAGAGCTCGGGTCTCAGGAGGTTAAAACGTCCACACTGCACAGTATAAAAGTTACTGATGAGCTACATGCACATATCCCCTGTATGTTTGGGCACTTCAGTTCTGTCTGGGCAGTAATTTTGTCAAAGTTTTATATTGTTATTTTAAATATGTATGGCTATGTTTATCAGGAGTACGAGCTCTGTGGACCTCAGGGTAAATAAGGCAGGTGTGTGTTGCTTTGTGATGTTGTGTGTGAAGCCAAATCCTTTACAACATATTTTTGGTGGCGCTGTAAATAAAACATCACTTTTGGACATGACTTTTCTCTTTATTCCACATTAGAAAACTTTTACACCCGTCAAATTGCTGGAGGAGGAGTAGAGCTCACCACAAGACACTAACTTACTGTAACTTATGCGGACATTCTGAAGGCAAACTGCTGTCAAAATAAAGATTTGGGATGTGCAATGACTTTCTGACTGTTTCAAAAAACTATAGCTCTAGACTGTACTGTCATTTTCAAACACAACCGCAACCAAGAGATTTCAAAGAATGGTCCTGGAGGAAAGAAAGGAAGGAAGAAGAAAACATTTTTTGTGGTGAAAATACTTTGTGGATGCCTGGAGAAAAATAGGTAAACTGGAAGAGAGTCACCACGGTTTCAAAGAGCCATTGACTGTTAGAGAGAGAGCGCCACACCAGCACAAAACCTCCACTACTGACACTGAAAAGGCCACTAAATGTAAATATGTACGCAACACAGTGCTTTTTAACACCAGAAAAATGAACTAAATACAAGAGCGTTTGTTGAAATGCATTGTTTTAGAGTGTGCGTATAAGTGGATATAATTTAATTAGCTACTGAAAAACAAAAATAGTGATATTGATGTAGAACAGATGTATAATTTAGAACAAAAGATAAGATGTACTACAGGGGATCCAAAAGTATGAAAAATGGGACATAGTTCAGAATTTATAATAACATTTTATTGTTTAAGAGTTTAAATTCCTTTTGTCAGTGTCACCACCTGCACTTTACCGGTCCTTGTTTTGCCTCCTACCCTGTTCTCTTCCTCCCCCACCTGCCGGAGCTGGAGCCGGAGCCGGAGCCAGAGCCGGACCTGGAGCTGAGCCTCAACCAAACAGCAAATGTGTCCCTAAATGTCAAAACTGAGCCGCTCTGTCAAATTTTGTCAAACCATTTACAAAACAAACTCTGATGCATCTGCACATACAAAAGTTATATATCAGTGGTTGTGTATCATAAAAGTGTATCAGGTTGTAAAGTAGAAAATCTCCCCCATCACCAAACTAGAAGAAAAGATGAACAAAAGTGAAATTATAATTTAAAACAGTGTCGCCCCCAGACTTAAAACTCCATGTTTTGGGTAAACCAAGAATATAAATAATAATTACTACAGTTTGAGGTACTCCCGCTCACATACATTGCATGCTGGACATTTTGCTAATGTTTGCATTAGCATAATTGCTACATGTCATGTACAAAAATAAATAAATAAATAAATAATAATCCGTAGGAGAAAGGAGAAAGTTTGTCACGCTATCAGTATAAAATAAATTATGGAAAAGTGAGAATGAAAAATATTATAATTTAATTACGTTTAAATATAATTAGGCATATAATTACATATTATACATAAATCAAAATCAGCTTTATTATGGGTCAAATTGTGACATTCATTATTTTAAATTTTATAGTTATTGTCTTTCTGAGTCAGAAATGGCATTTTTATCTCAATAATTGGTTTATGTTGACAAAATCTGCTGTTGCCAGCCTGAAAGGCTCATGGGCCAACTCCTTTCCGAGAATTTGTCCAAAACAGACCCACGGGTTTTAAACAGTAATAGTGTTATTCTATCCTCATCCAGCAGAGGGCAATAGAGACAACATTTTTCCTAAATACATGTCTATGTCTTGGTCCTCACTTTATATTCAAACAATAGTGAAGAAACATTTTTTTTTATTATTCTTGCCTTCCAGTGTTGATCAATTCAGTGTTGTTTTTGTGTGAGTGTTGTTTTTGTGTGAGTGTGTTTTTGTGTGAGTGTTGTTTTTGTGTGAGTGTGTTTTTGTGTGAGTGTGTTTTTGTGTGAGTGTGTTTTTGTGTGAGTGTGTTTTTGTGTGTGTGTGATCAGGATTCAGTTAATGCTCATGTGAGGTCATGTTATACAGCTCACTGTGATATAATGTGAGATTCAGTTTTTCTACTATGAACATGAGACAAGAAGTGGACAGGCAGTGCATAGACAAGGATGTTTATTTTCAGTTCCTGCATTAGTTTTTTTTTCTGTGGGTACAAATCATCTTTTTTTTTTTTACACCTTGTTCAATATCCCATGATGCATTGCATCCATACATTTGTAGCTCAAAACAGTCTTTACAAAAAGGATATACAATATGTACTTATATATATATATATATAATATACATGTGTTTCTTTATGCATTTGGGTGTTCATTATGGGTAAACTAAGCTCTATAAAACCAAGTAGCAACAAATCCCAGGTAAGGTAAACAAAAGGTCATTATCATCAATAGACAGGGCCAGGATCGAAGTCTTAACACTGGCTCCTTAAAGTCAACACAAGCCCTTCACACAATGTTATTTGCATATTTTACAGTCAGAGATCCCCGAGTGATTCCCTTTGATTAAACTATAATGTGTCAGGATCTGTATTGTTTTATGTTTTTTAGTTTTTTAATGTGGATCTTAATCCACAGGTAGCTACAGCATTATACTACAATATGATAAAGTTCTGTCAGCATTACTCAGGGGCTTGACCAGCATATTTTTCAAGTAGGTAATAATGATTTTAATGGCAGCATTTTAAAACCAATAATATGTTTTGTATTCGTGGATATATGGTCCATAGGGAACACAGGGAGTACATATCCTTCCTTCAGTCTCATTGGGGATATTCTGAGTAGATGTGTGCATCTGCAGAAAACACAGGCTGTGAATAAACGTACACAAACTGTTACTTAAATAGACTCGACATCTGCGGCCAAAGCAAATGTCCACTGTGCTGTGTTGTACTTGAACAACATTACTTCAGGTGTTACTCACTTCACATTATATAGTTCAAAATTACAATAGTACAGAATTTCTCAATACAACAGAGTAATAATAATCATGTGTGTTAAATTGATCATCATTTATGTAAAAATATTTACCAGGTCATGCAGACAGTAGACCAAAACGTCTTTCACTAGAGGTGCACAGCACAGAGCAGGGGAGCGCCCAGACTGAGATCCGGCCAATCAGAGCAATGACTGAGGGGTATTTTCAACATAACTGTGAATGTATGACTTTAAACTTCTTCCCCAACTTTTTTCATATGGCAGCCCAGAGAGGACAGTATTCAGTAGTAGTTTTTTCTTTTCTTTTTTTTTTTTTTTTTTTTGAGGATCTCAGTTTGAGCCCCGAACAACTAAACAGTCATAAAATAAAATAAATAATTTGATTTTCTATTGTGTCTTTCCCAACATGAGCATGCAGACACTTTGAGATAAAACCACTCGTCATGATCCCAGTCTGAGCCAGAAAACGCATCATACAAGCCCCAAGATAGAATCACCTGTCCATAATGCTTTGAACCTAATAATATGTCTTATGCAACGGCCAGAGGAAGAAATGCTTAGAACAGGTCAGATGTGGGTGGAAGTTACACGAAGTCAATAGTAAACAGTAACTTAACTGTAGCTCAAGCTTTAAACTTTCCACCTCCAAAACGCTGGAAAACACAATGGTAGAAAAGCAAAAATATATTGTTAAAAATAGTATTAGTCCAGAGACACTTTGCAGGAGATGGAGGTTGTGATTCACATTGTACCAGAAGAGGGTTTAAACAAAATTACTTCATTCATTATTCAAAATGAGCACATTTATCTGTCTGTCCAGGTAATAAAATGACAACAGCTACAGCTACCACTTTATACTAATTACACCTTTGTTAAACCATAATATAGTATGCACAAATACTCCATTCATAATGAACTAATAGTTTATTAAGAAAAGGAGGAGGAGGGTTAGGGTATTAGATATTAAGCCTGAATCGTTCTTAATAAACTATTTGTTCATGACGAATTATGCCTTTGTTCATGCTTTATTAAGGATAATTAAAGTGTAGTTATTATAATGAAACAAACCAGGTCTTAAGGCTATAGTGTAGTTTAGTTTAGACGCTATTTTCTGTCATTTTAAAATAAAACTAGTATTATTAGCAGACAGGACAAAGGACCACTACACGCTGGAGGTTAATATGAAAACACACGCAGACAAAGCCCTGTTTAAAACCTTCATGTCCAGAGGGATAAGCATCATCTTGTTGTGATATGTTTAGCTCTTATGTAACTGCCCACAGGAGCTGACGGACGCGGCCTGATGATGACCACTACACTGTTTTCAGACTGGGCCAGACTGGGATCCGGGGCGGGTTCTGTTCCAGGGCAGGATCCGGGCTCTGTTGCCATGACGACAGGACTCAGACCCGACTGGCTGGCCTGCAGCAGTAGGTACAGCTCCTAAGACTGTCCCGGTCCACGCTGCCCTCGGTGCTACCACGGCGACCATCCTCATAGTGGGACACTGGGGAAAGTGAGACAAAAACAGTATGTTCAATGTTCTAATAGTATTTCATTCAATCTGCTTATACTGGTTGTATGGGGCACTGATATCTGTCTGTACATGCAGTCTCTTCATTGGGATGTTTTGTTTTGTAGAGCCAAAAAAACGTAAGGTAAGTCCTAAATATTTGAGTTAAGATATAGGTTAATTTAGATTATGTTAGGGTTTAGATTAAGGTTAAGGAAGTAGTAATTATGATCATGGGTAGGATCAGTCTTCAAGAAAATATGTGCATGTGTGGTAAATGTACTTGAATCTCACTGCAAAACAAAATTTCCTAGATATCGTAGCCTTGAACCTTGTGTAGTTATTGTACAGTGAATGGCCAAAGCAGAACCATGAGTAAACCATGATGACTGACCCCCCGCTGGTGTTTTTGCAGACTGTCCTTGGGCAAGACACTTCATTTTACGAAACATCAGCCTTCCCAGTGACTACAGGCAAAACATTGCACTTGTGCTAGTAACTGTTACAACTTAAGGTTAAAGCGGTTAAACCTGTCCCTATCTAATGAAATAAATAATCAAAATTTACAGGTTTTGCATTCCCAACTACCCTGTATGAATAAGTATAAATGAGAGTAAATGAGCGTGTTTGTCGCTGGCTGAGATTTCTGTACTGATAAAACAAACAACAAACACAACAAATATAGGCGATATGCTACATACAGAGTAAACATTGAATTAAACATTGCATTTGATCACAATTCATGTTTTCTTAGTATCTTATATACAATCAGTGCTATCGGCTGTTCACTCTTCACTGTGACTGGTTAAATCTGTCACTCTCAGCGCATTATAGAGTCTGACCAATAGGAGGAGCGGGTGTCTGTTTTTGAGCATAGAGTCGCATAAAAAATATACGATTTGACAGTTTTACAAAGTACAAAGATCAAATGTCGTGGCTTATTTCTATCTCTGCATAGAAGTGACATCAGGCTAAACATATCCATGCATATACTCCTACTCCACTGATACTCACAGCTCTCCTCCTCTCCACTGCCCAGCTCCTCCTCCTCTTCCTCAGGGAGCAGGTGTCCATGACAGGGACTGGTGGGAGTGATCTGACTGGGCCCCTCCACACTCGTACCCAGCTGCAGCCTCCGCATATGGCGCACAACAGCTGTGGCATTAAACGCTTGCTGTAAACCAGAATAAATGAGACAGAAATGAGACAGTGAACAGACAAAAGAGCAGAGTGAACACAATGTGCGGTCTATCCTCATTTAGCAGTGTCAGCGTTACAGGCCCAAACACTCACCTTCCATTTACTTTTGGCAAAGTTCTTTTTGATCTGAGCGCTCACTGATTCATGGATATTCTTGTCCAGGGCTGTGTCTCCACAAATCCTGTAAAATCAAATGTATCAGGCTTACAAACTTTACAAGCTATAACTAAGAGGTATTACAATCATATTCTATAGCTTAGGTAATGACACATTCAACCACAAATGTTTGTGTAAATTGTGTGATTTGTACAGTGCTGGAGCTGAAAATGTGTAAATAATCTAAAATACTGAATGAATAATAAGCCTTAGTTGTAGTAAACATGCTTGCCTATAGAAAGTGTTGATGTGCAGAAAGAAATACACAGGTATTATATAAGCAGGTAAACAGAAGCAGTACCATGGATGCTGTAGAGCCTGCTCACACGTGTATCTCTTCATTGGATCCTTCTCCATCATGTGACAGATGAAGTCTTTGGCTGCAAAAATCATATCAATTTAACAAGTCTACAAACAGGTCCCACTCTTAAACATATGTGGAAAATGTGTCATACCAGAATCTGAGATGTCATCCCAGTACGGAGAGTCAAATTCATACTCTGCTTTTAAAATCTGCTCAAATAACTTAGCATCATTTTCATCATAAAAAGGAGGATATCCACATAATCTGTAAGGAGAAATAAGAAACATCCATTCATGTGCTTGTTCTTGTTAGAAGGGGCTGAAATACAGTAAATTACACGAAGTTGTCAAGCCTGATACTGACAGAATATAAGAAATAACTCCTATGGACCAACAATCCACTGCTTTACTATATGGCTTCTGCGCGAGGACTTCAGGGGCTGAAACACAAACAATTTGAGTAATGTTAACCTTTGTACAATGTAATGTGATATATAGGTCACTTCAACAGAACAGCGCACTCTCAAACACTTGTAATAGACTCATAGTGGTTAAAAGAGCCTCTTATAATGTGTGTGAGAGGATTTTGGCTAAAGCTGAGCTCCCACAAAAAAAGACTACAGTCAAACTTGAGCTGAATGACACAAATGAATGCTGCGCCCTTTGAGATGTGGAATAATTGGTGATAGCTTACAGCAGTAGAAAAGTCTCAGTATACTGCATGAATTTACAATATTACACATTATATGGAAGCCTCTAGGAGATAAAATGAAAACTAAATAGACATGGGTGAATAAATACTTGTGTGCTTTACTTTTCAATATGATATGAACAAATTAAAGTAATTTTACCAAAGACGCTGATGCTGACCAACAGGAGGGGCAGCTTTGTTTGTACATAGAGCTTCATTAAATAGCGATATCAACACAATACTGCATTCTCACAAAAATCAAAGCACAAATATACTTTTATTGTCCTTACAGGTTCAAGTTAATGGGTTTAATTTCTGGAAAACCACTCCAAAACATGAAATGGTCTGACGGATTTTGTATTATTATTATTATTTTTTTATGACAACAAAGAGAACAAAGCACATGGATTCACTGTGTTTGATGAAAAAGTAAGTTTGTAAGTGCACGATAACTCATCAAGCAGCATCTTTTCAGCTATGTTAGGGTTAAAGTTGAATAAACAATTTACCGATTAAAAAGATAAATACAACTAAAAATGCTCCCATAATAAAATATTGTATTATATGGGTAATGTTGTACCATCATTTTGACTCCTGTTACTTACCCACATAACCAGGAGTCCCACAGGCCGTAGACATGACGCTGCCACTTCCTTCGATCTTTGACAACCCAAAATCACTGATCATGATCTTAGAGTCCTCGTCCATACTGTAGTACAGCAGGTTCTCTGGCTGTGGAGGGATGGGGCTGGTGAGGTTGGATATTTTTACTCACTAATGGGATTGGAGATGACCAAACCGCATTACCTTCAGGTCTCTGTGGACAATCCCCATATCGTGGAGGTATTTGACAGCGTCCAGGATCTGCTGGATGAGTTGGCTGGCATCTCTTTCTGTGTAAAAGCCCTTTTCCACAATACGGTCAAACAGCTCGCCCCCGGATACGCTGTCACACACAATCATTGTTACTGTCACAAAAACACACTATTGATCGTGTTTTGGGTTTCGGTCACTGTTTGTCAATGTTTTTATTTGGAATTATTGGTAAAGTAACTGGTAATGGGATCAGTAACATCTGCTTTAAGGGATAATTCAGTTTTGAGTCACACATAGCATTATCAGTCAGACCACCTCTCAATGGTTAAAAAAATATGAAACTAAAAGCAGAATGTGAATGTGACTGTATCCTAATTGAGTGAACATTTTAAAATTAAAGTGTTGCCATAACTCTGACCATTCAAACTGGGATATTAATTAGTTGTACAATATCTTGCAACCAGCCATAACTCTTGAAAACATGTCAAACACCTAAGCCTGAGTATTTTTTTTAGCAATAAAACACCTGTAATAAAAAAAACTGCAAGAAGTTTAATGCCATACTGTGATATATTCAAATCAAAGGCAAGCAGGTGTCTCAGCACTGTTGGACCACTTTTATCAAACTAACCCAAATACTGACACTAGCTCAGTTCTGATGAAAGATTAAGTTTATAAATGCACGATCTCCTCAGGTGGCATCTCTTCAGCTATATTATGGTTAAAGTTGAATAAATTACTTATTGATTAAACAAAGAAAGTAAATGCCAGATTCATCAATTAATAAAATAATCATTAGTGACAGCCCTTACTGTCACCAGCCTTTCCTCCAAACAAAACTCTCATGATGATCCCAAATACTGATAATATCTTAGTTTTCCTGCTGGTTAGTATCTCTTTTCGTCACAGGTGTCTCTGGGGAAATTGAATAACACAAAAATATCAAGAAGAGTGCGTACTTACAGCTGCATAACAAGATAGAGATGTGATGTACTTTCAAAGATGTCTTCCAGTGAAACAATGTTGGGATGCTTGATTCTAGGTATAAAAATACAAAAAAATGTAGGATTAGCAAGAATTAAGTATCGTTCATATTGTCTAGTCCCATAATTAAGAAAAAAATAGGTGGAAGAGTTAGATATTTTAATTACAATGAGTAGTTTTGAAGATAAATGGGCCAGACAACCAAATAACCAAAGAGGATGTATTGAACGAGGACATTTAGAGGAAAAAAAATTGAGTGCATGGGGTGATTGCTATGGCAACATGTGCAAAAACTACAGTTGGACTTGGAACATATGTAAAAATAAGCAATATTTCATTTGTTAAATTAGAATAGCAAGTAATTTATCTATAACAAAAACCTATCAAAATCTGTGAGAACACATTTAGGCACGTGTTTGTTTGTAATAATCTACTAAAAGAAAGGTACAAAGAGGCATGTTTTAACATCATTCACATCACTGTTGCCCTAATTTAAGCATACGATTACATTCTGGTAACACACTTTTTATTTAGGTCTCTCCTTTCATATACTCACTTTTGGACATTTAATTGGGCTCAATCCTCATTTTCTGTCCTAAATCGTTAAATCAAATTGCTCAGTCTGTTTAAAGATGACAATGCATGACCCAAATCTCTGCTAAAGGCTCTGCTCTAGATTTGCTGCTCTTATGAAGCAGGGCCACAGTTGAGCAGCTCTCTTGGCTCTGGGCTTTGGTGTGACCATATGACTGTACTGTCACTGGAACGCATGACAAATGAGCAGCTAATGCGCTACTAGCCTTTGAGATTTTGACTGGGATTTGAGGCTAATTCTCTTTTCCTCTGTGTATCTTTGTTCAAACTGTTTATTTCATTTAGTATTTCAGAGATAAACTTACAATCAAAAAATAATCTGAGGCTGTGTCATATAGGGCTAAATTAATACCCTAGTAGCCAATACTAAAATTACTATCAAAACCAAATAGTCATTAGAATTTATCAATACAGAAAATACTTACATGTACTTACTTTAAAGAGGAAATACACCAAATTAAAGCAGAGGAGCTATTGGACATTAGATATTTTCTGAATAATTTTAGGATATCCTTGAGCTATTATTATTATTATTATTATTATTATTATTATTATTATTATTATTATTACGCTTTTTTATTTTTTATTTATTTATTTATTTTATTTTTATTTATTTTTTGAGCCATTTAACATTGAATACAGTATGACACTTATTGATAGACGTACATTTAAAATTTCCATAACAGGTGCTGAAATTAAAACCCATCACTGTAGTCTCTATGAAAAAGTAGGTTGGCCATCGCTATCTGTTAGAAGAGAACAACACTGTATGAAATGTATTTATAAGCGACTACTTCATACACTGCTGGTATGTCTCACTTGCTTGTTAATCATTGATGCGGGAACATTTAATATATACATACAAGATCACATGACTGTATAAATCTACAGACTAGCCGCATCAGGACTGAGATGAGAATAAGGGGTTTTGGCTGTTTTACTTCACAAAAATGGAAATTATTTTTAGGATAAGCAAAATTTGATACTTTGGTACCACAAATGCAATTTAATAATCTGGTGATAAACATTTATACTCACACCTGCAGCTGTTTTAATGTCTTAAATTGACTTATGTACTTATTTGTTTTGCTTGTTTTATTTGCTTGTATTTTTTCTGTATTTGAACAGGGCGCCCATGGTAAAAATAAAGATAAATGAAAACCTAGCAAAAAGCTGTGAATTTAATGTATTGACTGCATGTGGAATGTGTTGTTATCTTGAGTTTAAAACACATGGAAAGACCTTTAGATATCTTACAAATGAACTACCAACCTACCTATGCACCTTTATGTATGCTGATTTAGAAGAACATACAGCCAAAACACAGTCCTCATCATTCAGTGCCCCACCTCAATGATCAAATCTCCATCCAAGCATCTCCCTGTTATTGTTCAGATTCAGGTAACTTTATTCACACCCACAAGTAGAAGAGGTTTGCAGCTGGAGTTGGCTTCCATCCATATATACAAATAACAAATACAGACCTAAAACCAATAGGAACTGTGAAAGTGCCCCACAGTGCTGATGAAAACATGATAAAACAATAAAAAGAGACTCAAAACGCGTCATATAAAACACATATATAAAAGTATGAAGGTGCAGTTTACAGCATATTTAGCAAACAAAGCGCTGCTGGAGTAAAGCTGTTTTTATCGCTTAGTTTTGCATTTTGGGACCGGGTACCTTTGCCCAGATGGAAGGAGCAGAAATCCACTGCGCAAAGGGGGCAAAGCATCGTTTAAAAAGGCCGTGGACAAGCACTGAAGCTGCCTGGAGTACAGAGACTCAGGGTGGAGCTGGGGGTCTCCAATTATCTTACTGGACCATTTGACAATCTGGGAAAGCAGATTTTTTGTTTTTGAGAGAGTGACTGCCAAACCATGCCACTCTAGTTCACAGCTGTGGTAACTCCTCTCTATCTCCAGTGATTTAAAAAACAGAAATCTAAAACTGCTCTCCCATATCGCTCCACATCTCATCCATCTTGGGCACGTTTAGCTGTAAAATGTACTGGCCAACACAAAATGAATACAATGTTCTTTAATATAACCATGTGCTCTTTCACTATTCTTAACTATTGAGGCCTATTTTTTTTCCCCCGCTACTTGTTCAGAGGTTTTTATACCAGTTTTAGAATCAATTAGTATCTGAGTATCAATTTTAGTGACAACCCATTCTGTCTCTCTACCTCCATCCCTCCCTTTATGCCCCGTTTCCTTCCATCACCCCTTCTCTCCCTCTTTCGATCCCTCCCTTCTTGCTCTCTTTCTTTCTCCCTGCTCCCTCCCTCCTCTCCAGTGCCCCTTTTATGCCCCCTTTCCCGCTCTTCCTCCTTTCCCTCCTTCTTCCCTTTCTCCTTCTCCACCCAAGCATCTCTCCTCTCTCCAGTTCACTGCTGCGGGGAACTCCACTCCTCCATCTCCAGCTTCTGTGTGCTGTTGCCGTGGCGACAGGGCCACTAAAAATAGGTCTATCTTCCTTTACTCCTGACATTTCCGGTGCACAATCCCACTGTTTCAACTGACACCATGCATTTAGTCACCCCTTCCAACTGACCCCGCTCATAATCTGCATGGGAGCGCAACGGAGTACGCCAGTACACTGTAAAAAATGAATATCCAGCCAGCCTCGCTTAAGACGACTTGAATTATGCAGTTTTGACTAGGTTAGATGTACTATGACTTGGAGTGGGCTGCTCAGTTATGGTAGAAAATGTAAAAGTGAACCTGTAGAGAAAGTAGACGCCTATTGTATCTGATTGGTGATGTTTTGTTGATCTTTTGTTTAAAAGTTTATGCAGATTAGAATGACTTAAAGTGAAAGCGATGTTGTTTTTGCAGGCCACAATAAGCGCACATGTTACTTTCACACTACATGTACTTTCAATTCACACTACATGTACTTTCAATTCACACTACATGTATTTTCAATTACACATTTTTTGCATTGAATGGATTCATATTTTCAAATCCCAATTTTAAATCTGATTAATTCAACAGTCCTACTTGGGAGTATGTCACTGATTTCAATACATTTCTGACAACCTGATTTGGTTTGCTTGAAATAAGAAGTTAGATATGTATTATAACAAGTACAAAAAAAAAAAAAGTAATATTATCTAGCACTTTCAATGGAAGAAATCTTAACTATGTGACATGTTGTACGTAGATAATTGAGCAGAATCATCCCTATATTATTTTTTTTGCAGTGATATGTGTGACTAACAGGTTTTGATTGACAGCTCAAGTGGACCCGCGTGGACCTTGGGCCAGTCTTACCTGTGCAGCACTGCAATCTCATTTTCAATGTTGTTCTCTTTGCCTTCTAGAGCCTTCTTAGGGATGCATTTAATGGCTACGAGTCTTTGGGTCCCCTTCTCCTCGGCTAGCACCACTTCAGAAAAAGCTCCCCTGAAACAAGAAAGAAGAAAGAAAAACATGAAATTTATCAACGCAAACCCGAAATGTATCAGATTTGTGCACTGATTTGACATATGTGTGACTGCGGGATAGGGTTGTCAATACTGAGGTACTGTTCCATACAAAAGCTATGGCAAAGTAGATATACATTTGAACAATTATCAATATTGGAGAAAAAATAATATTAAAAAAATCACATAAATTTGACATTTGACAAAATTACCACTTTTTTTTCAGAGCTTTAGTTTGTTTTCTTACCTGACAGTTTGGACTGCTCACTTGCGGTTTTCCTCAGAGTAGTGACGTTGCTGTGATGTGTCCATTCAGCTGATTTAACAGGTTTTGGCGCTGTCTTCCTACCGGTGGAGGAAGGACAGCTATAAACCAGGTCAAGGGGGCTTTTTTTTTACTCTCACACACCTGCGATACTGTCCTGAAGAAGTTGGACTGCAGATGGCGCTGTCTTCCTGCCTCCGCCATAGGAAGATAGCGCCAAAACCTGTTAAAATCAGCTGACCAGACACATCACAGTAACATCATGTGACCACTGTGAGGAAGACCGCCAGTGAGCAGTCCAAACTGTCAGGTATGAAAACAAACAAAACCTTGAAAAAATAATCTATTTCAGTAAATGAACTTCAATGGACCACGTTTATTTTGTGTTTTTTGTCTATTGTCCATGAAAATAGTGCTTTGTGGTATTGAAAATGTATCGAGCCTTTTTCTTAGTATCAAAATAAAGTTTTATGAATTGTGTGAATAACAGATGATGTAGGGGCCACAGTAGCTCAGTTGTTTGTCCACTGATCTGAAGGTTGGCGGTTTGAATCCCACTCTCACAGATGAATGCTGTCGTTTTGTCCTTGGGCAAGACAATTAACCTGACCTCCAGTGTCTGCGTACACTGGTCTATGAGTATGAGAGTGGTTCCTTGAGGTAAACCTTGAACGTGGAAAAGCGTTATAGAAAAATGCAACCATTTACCATATCTCAATGTTGTTCATTTGTGAAATATATTACAGAACAGAGGAACATTATTAACATTATTATTATTAAAATTGTTAGACAAGCATACATGCACAGAATTGGTTTGAGGAAATCCAAATTGTGATGGCTTGAAAGAAAAGAGAACCAACCAAGGGACATCGGTCAATAAGTGACCACAGATCTATATACGTCAATAAGAAAAATAAATTACAAGATAAATTACAATGTGTTGAGATGTATACGCGCTTCTAGCAAAATAGGTTTAAATATTGAGCTGGTGGTCATAACACAGGATTACAACTGTCCTGCAGCTGCATTTAGTTAATGCAAAGCACTTTGGTGGACTATGTTTTAAAGTGCTCTATAAATAAACTTGGATTTGACAACTGTCCATGGTACTAAAATATAATGTCCTTTTCAACAGAATATTGTAACTCCATTTTGATATTAATTAGTATCTCTGTATTGACTTTTTGACAACCTCCACTGTAATCTGATCCAATCTTGTATTGTAAAACTTTGCAAACATTTTGAATGACTGAACCTCACTCAAAACAAGCTACATTTGTGGCTTTCTTTGACATGTGCTTAACCACAACCACTTGACAACATCTCTGCATCCATCCGTTCATCTGAGCTCTGTGGTTTAGTTTAGTGTGAGCGCATGTGCATCGGCGTGTAAGCACCGTTCAGATGAATAATTAAAAATGGCGACTTCAGGGGAGCTTTATTTTGGGTTGGGGGCTGAGACAAGTAGAATAGTCTATTTGTGATGCCCTCAATAATGGATAGAGAGAATGCAGTGTGTCGGTTTGGAGTGGGAGTCTGCATTATGGATTATGGTCTGGTGGTGATGAGAGGAGAGGGAATAGCAGCATGTTTACACAGTGGCCACACAGGCGTGTGGGAGGGGACACAGGAGGAGGCCTCGGCATACACAGAGCTGCAGCCTATGTGCGTCTGAGACAGCACTGTCATGTAAGAGACAACTGTGCAACATGTGAAAGGAACAGTGTTTCAGTGTTTAACCAATCTGTTGTACTTCAAATAGATTCTATGATGTTATCTCACATGTCATATTGTGCCATCGTCTGGGGCCAGGCCACAAAATGTGTCCTGAAAGCTTTAGTGCCGTTGCATAAACAGACACTTCACGTATTTGACCAAAACCTGATGAAGTGGCATCACTGCAGCATTATTCAGAAATATAACAAGAGGACTTTTGATCATTTCATCAGGTTTGAGTCCTTTTTAAAAGCAATTTAAGTCTTAATGGTCTTGCTCCTGGTGTAATGTGTAAATTGATACTAAAGTATAATAATGAATGTGTCAAGACAAGAAATGGAATAAGTGGGAAATGCAGAGTCAAAAGGTGCTGGATGGCTCTGGGGCAGTCAGCGTTCTCTTTGCTGCTAGAGCAGAAGTCACAGTTGGATATCAGACAGACAAAACTGAAAAACTGGCTTAAGGAAAGTCAATAATGTGCTTACTAAACTGCCCTGGGATGTAGAGTGGACAGATATGTCCAATGCTTCTTATCTGTGCCTTTTATTAACTTTCCAGCGTCCAAAGTTTTTCTTTCTTAACAAGTTTTAAAAGCCTAGTCTGGGACAGGGGCTGCAAAGTAGCCTGTGAATTAAATAAATAAAAATAGACATCTCCCATTTGTAAAACTACTTGTGTATTAAAAGTACACTATGTAACTTTTCTAATGGAGAGTTCAATACCTTTTTGTCTCCATGGATATGTTTTGCTTTGTCTGGAATGTTCCACATTATGGCATAAGGTCAATGTATCCCAATGAAGACAAGTGGGTCTAGCAATGAAACACCTGTGACTGAGCATAAGCAAAAAAGATCAGTTTAATGCCAAATTTGGAACATTGCGGGCAAAGCAATCTGCATGAGGTGCTGGACATTTCACCAAAAAAAACCAAAAACATGTAACACATAACCAAAATGAAATCCATGATAGTCCTTGAGATTACTATACAATGACATGCTAAACAAAGATAAACAGCATAAACATTTATGGAGGTGGTGACTGATAATTCCCATCTACTTCTCCAGTTTCATTTTAAACCAGAGCTTAAAATATTCCACCAAGAAAATCATATCAGGGCCCCATTGTCATCGACCCGTAAAAGCATTTTAATATGCTTAAGTCTGCGGCATTTACAGCCACTTGAGGGGGTCAGGCCCAGTTAAACTGAGTGGGATCGGCCTGGACACATTCATTTAGTGCTTGGCTCAGTGAAGCAGCAGCAGCACGTGCCAACAAACAGCAACTGGTACAGGCTACAGCAGGCAGTTAGGACATATTTCATCACATTACATAAGATTTCAGGCCAGTCAGTTCATTCAGTGTGACAGCTTAGAACTTTGTAGCATGCACTTCAGTCAAAAAGCAAGAATAGATAGAAAAAGTGTCACTGTAAATATAAAACAAAGTAATGTAAATAAATGTGTTGCTATTATAGGGCAGCAGTGGCTCAGTGGTTAGTGCAGTGTCCACTAACCTGAGGGTTGATGCTCTGAACCTTGTTAAGATCTACGCATAATGCTGTTGTGTCCTTGAGCAAGACACTCCACTCTCTTTGCCAATGTGTGAAAATGGTGTGTGTGATTGAATCGTTGTTGGTGGCTCACATTCACCTTATCTTAGATTTAACACATGATCAAAGAAACCAACAGCCCTAATGTATTTTTCCTGACCTGTGCATAAGCTTTCAATACTCACTTCTGTTTCTGTGTACGGCCTCACCACAAAGGCCATTTATAGCAGCAGCTCAATACAAACACTTCCCACAAATCTGTGCAATTCTCACTACAAAGATATCTGGTCTGGATCAGGGCCACTCTGAATATTCTGTTACATGTTGTGAGATTTGATCCTTCACTGAATCTATAAGTGGGGCTCAGTCATGTTTAAATATAGAGATGTAATTTCAAATCAAATTCCCATTGTATTATATGTTCAATAACTTTTTTAAAAGCATCATATTTTATAGAATTACCATTTTAATTGAATGAGCTGTTATCTAATTATGAAAAGGTGCTATATGCAACTTTTTGGGCGTCTGCCACCTATTAATCTCAAAGGAGAATCATTACTTTGCCTGGAATGTTCCACAGTTTGGTATTAAACTTGTGTCTGGTGTTTATTAAAATACAAGTGTTTTTATTGCCAAGAAAGAATCTATTATTACTCTGAACCAAGCCACCTCTCCACAGATCTGAACTATAACTTGGCCTGGTGGGGTCACCAGCTGGTATCCATGGAGATAGATGAGTTTTATGCTGTACTATAGAACATTACAGGCATTGGCAGAGTAATAACATCTCCAAGGAGACAAGCAGGTGGTAAACCCTCCATGAGCGATTTAGACTGATTCACAATATTACCTGTCTTATCAGTCTTATTTAGAATTGCACAAATGTGGGATATTAAAACAAAACTTAGAGTCTGAAAGAAAAATAACAAAACGCCTTAAATACAATTAAAAAATAAGCCTATGAATATCATCTAATGACTTGACGTGCATGATTTCTCTTGATATTTGTGAGTGACAGGATGTTGGGGGTGAATGAGTGAGGGTGGAGGGTGGGGGTGCTGAGGGAGGCACAGAGCACTTTCCACTGTTGCTGTGAGACACTGAGATTGTAATTAACCGTCGCTGGGTGTCCTCAGAGACGGAGCAGGGGGCGGCTCACCGGGGTTTGAGCAGGAAAGAAGAAACTGCTTCAGATTCAGGTAAGACGCACGTTAACCCTACGCAAGTATTTCAACGTGGAGATGTGTTCAATTTGTGAATCATTCTTTGGTAACATAAAGCAACAGTGTTTTGTTCTGGTTGATACTAAGGAGAAAGATATTTTACAGTCATTTGTAAAACACTGTTAAATCCAAATAATACATGTACCTGTAATATGTGCAATCGAGTAAATGTAGTGGAAACAACTTCAGAGTTCAGCTTCAACATTTTTTGTTGAATAGTCAGTAAAGGTTTAAGTTTTTAAAGTAGATGTCATGGGGTTCATAGCAATATAATTACTTATTTTATTTATATCTATTAATAACTTTTCTTTATTTATTTATTTTTTATGATCACTACAAGTACAACATTTATCATTACTGTCTCTACTACTGTCACTACTAATTCTGTCTCTACAACAGCAATTTTTACAATGCCCATTAAAACTTACTCCTACACTACTTTTATTTGACTGTTTTGGTCATCCTAAAATACACATAATGCCCACTTTAATTATACACACACACACACACTGAAGTTACTGAAGTGTCATTGAGTGAGGTCAAAGGTTGATTTAAAAGGATCTTAAGAAATCTTATGACATGTGAAATTAAATGACAAATGATTTGAGCTGTTTGTAAATCGCTGCCTGTAACTCATAAACTGATCTGTTATAATTGAAATGAAAAGAGTCTGAATGAGTCACTGGTTTGAAAAGTCAGAACAAATCTGTCATCTCCATTTGGGAAAAACAAGTAGGGCTGCGCAATATATTGCAACTGAATCGAAAGCACAATTTAAAGGTACACAGTGTAACTTTTCTAGTAGAGGTTTTGCCTGCTTTACCTGAGTAATGCATTCCTGATACACACAGGCTTGCCTTTCCACAGCTCTGACCTGTTACTTGACCCGGAAGCATCACCTGCATACAGTTCTTATTTGTATTAGTTTTTTCATATTTCAGAATTTTCTCTAATGCTCATGCTCCTGGAACCTGATTTGAAAAGTTACAGTCTATTTGCAATGTTGAAAAATCAGTCTTGGTAATGCCCTTGAACACCTAAAATATACCACTAAAATGTATTTATAAACGAATGCAAAGAAAATCCCATGTAGTGCAGTGAGGTTATGCTGTTCTGAGCCACACCATTAATCAGGAGAACAGAGGCCTAAAGCATCTATCACTGCATCGATTTGACCAGCGCAGCAAATACAGAAGCAAACACACAGAACACTGCAAGGACTTTAGAGCCGACTCCTTCAGACTCATGCACTGTGACTTTGCACGCGGTGACATCCAGGAGAAAGTCTTAAAACTACAAGAGGAAATTAGAGTACAAGCTTGAATACAGAAGGACTCTGAAAATAGTGTACATGAATTGTGTGTAATCAATATTTGGTTGAAAAAAAACTTTGTATTTGTTTCTAGAACTAGCTGCCCCTTGTCTCTGTTTCACTACTGGTAAAGCAATGGGTTTTGTTGATTGTTTCTGACTCCTATTGTTTTCTAGATGCATCATGGGAAACTGAGTGCACTTCAGTTGAGACACTAGACACCACTAAAGTCAGCAAAATTACAATAGTTATGGCCTTGGTTGTAGTTTCAGCCCCACTTTAATTCAAACAGACCTTCAAGTCCCGGTTTATTTTCAAGTTTAGTCCCAGTTTAGTCCTTATTTTGATGTGGTGTGTAAAAAGGCAAACACAATCGTATATGGCATTAAAAATACAAATATTGGAACAACTAAATTATTGAATAATGTTTCAAAATGACAAGAATAAACTACTTTTCTGTTGCATTAAAACCCAAAGAACAAAAGGTTGCCGACACAATACGTCAAGTTTATATCCACACGTTCAGGACGGCTTGTTCTGACAACTGAAGGTAGAACTGTGAGGATTAACAGGATCTGAATATAATTCTTCAACATAAATCAATTAAGTTGTCTCAGTGAATATCCTGGATAAAGCGTCGGGGTAATCTCCTCTCTGAGCATAAGGAGCTTTCAGTCAGCACATTAGATCTGCCCTCTGCCCCGTCCAGCAGTGATGAAGGACTGCTGTAAATCTCTTTTTGTTGTTTTTTCTGCACTGACAGAAAAAAGTTGCTGGATTTGTGTAAAACTAATATGGAAAGCATTTGAGTGCAATGAAATTATGTTTAGGCTTGAAACTTATTCGATATCCTCTGAGCATATTCTTTTCACATCACAAACATAACTTTTTTCATATTAATAAAATGTGACATTCATAAATATGCACATATTTATCTTGTGCTACATAAGTGTGAAATGTACCTTTTTATGGTCTTTTTATTATTTAATTCAGTCTACAAAATTACATCTAGGCCTAAATGAAACATCAATGTCCTTAACAGATTTTAAAGTAAAATAAATACACAAAGAGTCTTTATTTTTTCACAGTCCTGTATTGTCTAAAATGAATCAAACACACAGAACAAGAGAGCACAGCTACAGGGACAGTCTGTTTGAGGATGGACAGTGTGAAGATTTATGAAGAAGGTCTGTGCCTGTGGAGAGAGGAATATGACATGATCACCATGTGATTATCTACTTTGTGTTGTGCACATCTAACTATAGCACTTAGGCTATTACTCTTTAATACAATAATGGACCGCTCCAGGACAGAGTCACAGTACAGGAAATGCAGAAAGAATACTCACCATGTGCTTTTCTTCAACTTTGTCAATAGTCATTCAGTAACAGGTAGGGCATCAGTACAAAGTCCTCCTACTGCCACAGCCCCTGTAGATACAAGTGATGATACATTTTCACTAGGAAATATATGCTGTAAAAAAATAGACCTTTTAAAAGGACTTGAGTTGCTTTGTTCATCTGCAGCCTGTGTTTTGGTGGTTCTCAGAAGCTCTGAGTGATACAGGGATTTGCAAAATGGTGTTGCACAAAATCACTAAGCATCAAGTATAAAATGTGTTAGCTTACACACAGCTGGAGCACAGTGCTCTGGATATCACTCTTTGTATGCAGGCGCTGTGGAAGCAAATTCAAATGTTAATACAATTGTCACACTTGTAGATGGGCAATGGGCAGGCATGATAACAATTTGTTTCATGGAGACAACCCTTACATTAATCTTCATTTCAAATAAACACTAATATGTGTTTTCAATAATTACATTCTAGGTAAGAAGCGTGTAAAATCTTTGAAAAGTCTTACCTCCCAAGCAGCTCTCACAGTCCTGGATCCACACTGCAGTGCCCTCTGCTCCTGTGATTGTCTGACTCATGTATATTTGAAATTTCCCTCCAAAAGATTTGGGGAGCGGAATTCCCGAGGGAGGAGTTCACCACAAACGTTAACAAAGTCATGTTTTCTCAGTCTGATTAAAACATGCAGATTCAACATCATGTTGGACAGAGAATCATAAATAAGTCACGCTATTGCTGTAAAATTTGTGTTTGCAATTTGAGCAAACCCTCTCAGGGCATTTTTTCTCTGTGCAATGCACTTTGGAAATCCCCATAATGCAATTCTGAACATCAAAGGAAAAATTATGATCAGTCCATACAACAGAAAATACATCTGCATTTAGGCACTTTTAAGAATTGTGGGCACATTTATTTGACTTTTGTGTATTTCCTTAATGGAAATTGTCTTCTCTTTTTTTTTTTTTTCTTCGAAATCAAATAGCTTACCCTTATTTGTACCAAAAAGCTGTAGGTAAAGGCAAAGCACTATCGTATTTTTTCATTTTCTAATGGTCAAAAGTACGACTACTATATACTATTTTACACTGTAAATATGAACAATCATAGGGTTGTTTCTGCCATTTATGTTGTTTCTTCTAATACCATACTTCTTCTAATACCATACTACTGTATACTACCGTATGTGGTCTTTAACAGGTCAAGACTATTCTAAACCTATTCAAGGTCCAACTTTGTCCTATAATAATACATCTGAGTCATCATACCTGCTAAAATGAGTATCTGGATTTGATACTAATTTTAGTAATGAGTATGGCGCCATCACTTTTTTTGACAACCCAATTACTCATTTTACTCTGTTCCCTTCAGCGCCTTCAACATACAGTTCAGTGGAGTGCATACATTTACATGGGATTGACTGAGGACTGGCTGAGTCTTCCTCCCACGGGCCTTGGCAGTCAGACAGTCTCATCATCTAGCCACTTTTTTTAGAAGGGGACAGAAGATGCACAGTCATTAATATGTGAATCTGTGCTCTCTCTCCCTTTTTCTCTTCTCTCTCTCTCTCTCCTCTCCCTCTTTTCCCCATCCCTGTCTCTCTTTCTGTCATCTTTCTCTATTGCTTCTTTTCTGTGGTTAACTTTCCTCTCCATCTTTCTGTCTCCCTTTCTACTTAGCCTCCTTTTTTCTATTTTTTCCGTCTTTCCCCCTCTCTCTTTTGCCTCTCTCTCCCTTCTCTTGCTCTCTCTCTCTCTCACGGGGAGCAGGTGTAGCTGTGAGAGGACAGAAACAAGCATCCTCCGTATGGCGTTGTCATGTCCGCACAGGTGGTCATGTGCTGGGTCACTTATACTCAGTTTGGAGGGGGTGAACCTGGGACCATCTGGACTCTTCCCCCCGAGAGGCGAATATTACAACTCAAGGTCTCAGAGCAGCTCTCATTAGGACGGGGAAAACTACTGCAGATTTTTTAATAGTAGTTTGATTATGACTCAGATTATGAGGCCAGAGGGTTGTATTTTGTACAATACATTTGCTGTTAGCTGAAAAAGTAAATCAATTTGGCCATTATTTATTCATGTGAGAGTGAAGGGTCATCAGTAAGTAAATGGTAAATGGTAAATACTTAAGAGGCTAGCAGTTTTCTACGTCCAATAGAAGCTCAAAAGCACTTTACATCAAGGTACAAACATACGTAGTTTATAGTGTGAGACTTTTAATTAAACTATTGGTTATGCCTTGTGCAAAACATGTATATCACTGTCTGTTTTTGCCCTATTCATTCTGTGTCAAACAATTCCCTACGACAACTACAGCTTTCTGATACTCTTCACGTGAAACCACCCGCTCAAAAATCAGCAAAACTTGGGAGATAAACCTGGAGAAATACCCAGTACATTGCTACAACTTATAACATCCACCCAGTTATCGTGAAATTGTTTTATCAATAGTGTGTTTGGTGTCAATTCAATGCATAGTGCTGCTAGAGGTAGAAAGCATCTATGTTATGCTTTTACTTTCATTAAAGACCAACTCTCTCATTAAAAAAGCAATCCTCAAACTGGTCTGAACAAAGGTTTGGGCTGGATTCCAACTTAATCCTTTAGTATTCACTTCATTAGGGCTTTGTAATCATTTTAAACGTTTCGGAGGATAGAGACAAGGGAACAGTTTAGAGTGAAAAGATTTGAAAAGTTTCTTGGCTAAAGTAAAATGCATGAATCAGCAGCTCGCCCGTGTAGTGGTGCTGAATCCAAAAACACAGACTATGTCCCTTTAGATTGGACGAGGACGGGACAAGAGTAATGATGAAAGGTGTGTCTATGAAAAGGCCGTGCTGGGAGTATCTTATGTTTGACCTCTTGTCTCTGTGAGTGGTCATCCAGTCAAATAAAGTAGGTTTCTTGTAGTGTTGCCATGATATTAACATTTTAAACTTGATTTTCATACTAAGGAAAAGGCTTGATTTCAATATTACAGTGACAATAGAGTGTAAAAATATTAAAACAAAGCTCCAATTTTGTGTCGATACTTGTTCAAATGTCTATCTAGTTTTACAAGTTTTAGTATCAATGAATTTGTTTCTTGGAAGGAAGTTCTTGGACTTTTCAACAGCACACTAAAAGACAACAGTTAATCTAAATATATATACAAAAAATACACAGCGCTAAATTCAAAAAAGGAAAGGAGCAATAATGGAGGCAGTGAATTAGAAGAAAACCAAGCTGAAATGTTTAGCTTTATCTGCAGCTATTTGCCCATACTTTGGAGTCAACTGCAATGTACGTGTCTTCAGTTGTTCATGTAGGGTCCATAGCTTATTAGATGCAAATTATTCACTCAAAAAAACAAAAACAAATAAAATGCCATCAAACTCAGACACAAGCAAAACCAAGGATGTAGTCAGGATATCGAGTTCAGTTAGTTATGAGTTTTGATACAATAGAAAAATGGTCAGATGTTCGATGTTAGATTCTGTTACTAATAATACTTATTCATACTTATTCATTCCTTCTATGTCATTGTGTTTTTGTAGTAAAAAAGCCAATCTCCAGCTCAATATTACTCAACACTAAGCGCTCAAACATAATGGAAATCTAGTAGCATTACAAAGAAGGACTTCCTCGCGTATGCACAGCCGCGTTGTACTTACGTTCCAAGCACTTCTTTGAAATCATAGTTGTCTTTGATGTCCGAAGTCTTCTTTTTCCACCCATTTCCGTCCTCATCACCAAGAGGCATCCTACAACACGGATAGGATTCGCCAGACTACAGCTGTGGGGCAAAAGAGGAGCAGTGAGTACAGTACACCTCTCCGGAGTCCAGACCATTAAATGCATCTGTAAACTAAATGGTTATATTGATTCTGCACACAGAAACGCATCATAACACTGTAATATGTAGAGCATAGAGGGCTTTGGTAAATACCTCTTCTCTCTGACAGTTGATTAAAAGTGATGTCAAGAAGAGATGTAGAATATAACAAATTGATTTTTCAGTGAATGCATCTATATAGTATGGGCTAATGAATGCATGACAATAATATGGTCCCATCAGAGAGTGTCAAAATAAAATAAAATAGAATAGAACAACGTGTGATATATGCAGAAACTCATAATTTTAAATGTAATGAAGTACAGTTACATGGAATTACACTCTACTACAAAAAGTTACCCAAAAGATCAACTCAATTGCAGTAACTTGTCTTGTTACTTTCTAGTGGTCTTAGTCTTGTCAAATTTGTGTTCAGTCAAGGTTAAAATAAAGATATGATGTTTAGTCTCGTGAAAATCCTGATTCTGCATGCATTATAATCAAATCTTCTATCGTTATATAAATTCAACATACAATGAGACAGCCATGACAGCCTCATTGTCACAGTGTACTGCAAAATGAAAAGAACAGGCTTGCAGATGATCGACCAAAAAGACTATTGCATGCTTTTCTTACACTGTGCAGGCCTGACTGATGACACAGTGTAAAATACCTGAGTAGGCTGTATGTTCTCCATAAGGAACAGTATATGGTCCTGCTGAATATATACGTCTAAACAAGGGTGATGATGAATACTGACTTGAGCATGCACTGGGAGCTCGTGACACAAAAGCCTCAAAAGAAAATAAGCAGCAATTTGTTTGACAAGGGACTGGGTCATGTTCATAAAAGAAACCAAAATATCTTTAAAGTGGGGCAAACTGTGCGGCAGACAGCGGAAAAAGACACCATGCAGTGGCAAAATCAACAGAGGCAGACACCAGCTGGGGGACCATGCTATATTTAACTGTGAAGCTTTAAACAAATGGGTACACACACTACAGCACTGTGCAGCTCTGCAGGCAATAATGGAGATGCCTCTGAGTGCACGTGAAGCTACATCACATGCACGTGAAGAATGCACCTCAGAAACTTAATAAAATGCAAATGACAGTGAATTACAAGATCTAGGCTATTTCAGTTTTGGTCACAGTGTAAGCATATTTAAACGACAAGACGGTGTGCAAAAGGCATACTGCAGAGCTGAAAGGGCATGGCATCTCCATCAAAACAACATCTCTGAGTTCAACATGGGAGACATATCGCACGAGACATCCAGCCGCACGCAACTTTATCGATATAGATTACATGCACTTGAGATAAGAAAGTGACCTACCTAAATGGCGATGAGTGGCTGTGATGTCTTTCCTCTCGGTGAAGCAATGTGCGGCTGGTGCTTGTGCGCAGGGAGGGACCAGAGTCCGCGTTCAGACTTCTCCTGACGTCAAGAAAAAATACGGACGTGTGCGGCGGACGTAGTGCAGCATAAAATCATCCTCTTTCTCTCTAGTGTGATTCGCATACTGAGCCAGCCTGACCGCCGCCTATGCCTATGCTCTCTCCTCAGCACATTTTGGTTCATCTGTTTGCCTCTTGGTCATGCTCCAGCGCAAGACATGCCTGATTATGCACAAAGGTAGTTTCCAGGAAAAGCAGTGTTGGATAGGCCCTAATTATAAACACAGGAAAGACTCAAATGCGCCACTATACTCAAGAGAACCCAAAATGTATTTTTGAATAACAAACAACGCCCTACTTTGCTACGGCCTCACAGAGGACCAAGGATGAAATCCCAAAGGTAGATCTTTCTGAGATCACAAAGGCATTGCCTGTTTAACAGAAGACTAGTGTTCAACATGAGTGTTTCTAACTAAGTCTGGTTGAGGACAATCTCAGTAGGTCAATTCCTATACATTCTTAATAAACCTAAATGTGCATTAATCAATAAAAAGAAATAAATGACAACAAAACAAAAAAGGAGAACGCTTTATTGACCTCGTCAGTGAGCAATATTCACAAACTAGGATGTGGCTCATTTGGCATCAAAACACTGTCTAAAAGGAAAAATCACATCACTTTTCAAAATAAAAAGACAGAGAAAATTATATTATAATTCAGAAACATATAAGACGCTTCTTTTAAGTGGCATTATTTTAGGCGCCTGCAATGAGGGTGCAAACGTTTTTTACTGAGGTTGCAATGCACCTTTGGCACCCCTAGGCCTACCGCCACATTAAAACTTATTTGCATCTTTAATTGAACTCATTTTTCTCCTCATTAAACATAAAACTATATTATCCTGTCAAATAGAAAAGGGATTGTGGTATCCAGCGCTGGTAAAACCGTGCAGCTGCAGTACCACTCCAGTCCATAGAGGGCAGGAGCAGCCACGAGGCGTGCGCTTCTCATACAAACACTTTGGTTCAGCTCCACTTCCGGTGCTCTGGAGTTTTCAAACAATAGCCAGCTGCTCTGCACGTTTGCTCAGGGAAATAAGGAGATCCTTTTGGTAAGATTACGAATTTATATTATTCCCGAGCATGTCTACATATTCAGTCAAAACATTTTGCCCTGTACGTATAGATTTTCCATTTAGATGAGATAGTAGGAAGTCTCAGAGCTAACGATGCTAGCATATGCTTTGTTTCATACATTCAAAGCGCTAGTGTAAATCGCTTATCATCCATAATAAAGCGCTGTTGCACTTGCCGTTGATATTTATTAAGTTAAGTTATTTCACACATGCAGATATCGTCTTCAGTTTAAATTATATATGTAGATCAGTTCTGCTCTTACTGATTTTGAGATTATTATCATTTATCATAGCTGTAAGCGGACTAGCCATTTGGTGTAAATAGCCAGAGATGTCAGCGAAGAGGAGGAGAGCGGTTTCCCCATCCAGCAGTGTCAGTGGCGGGGGAGACCTGGACGATGCCTCTTCCTCGACTCCTGGAAGTGGCCGCAAAAGACGACGAGTTTCAAATGTCCCTCCTGTAGACACGGTAACATTGTTTACCATTAAAGTTTATCTAAATAGTTACTATTATTTTGTGTCATCCGTGTTTTGAATGTCCTATCTTGCCCTTTTAGATTGCTGTGTGCCATGAACTCTTCAATGCTGTCAGGGACTACAAAGATAGACAAGGGAGGCAACTGTCTGAACATTTCCTGAGGGTACCAAAAAGAAGGTACGCACAATATACAACTGAGTTTAAAAATGCAGTATTGAAACTTTTTTGATGGAGGGCCCATCTATTCTTGTAACCACAGAGCCGGAAATATTCCACAATATGTCATCGAGCTTATATCTTGCATTTATTGAATTAGTTATTGCTAAAAATGCCTAGAAAAACAAACGTCCTTATTGTTAGTGGGATAACTTGGACAGATGGTGTCACTTGCATGTCTTTATGGAGACAGAAAAGTTCAATCAAAAAGTTCCCATACTGTGGTATATTTGAGGCAAAGCAATACCATCTCCATGGATACAAGCAGGACCCTTCACCAGAGACCCTGCCTAGTCCACATTTTAAGTCCAAAATACTGTGTTTCAAAGTTGTTGATAATAGTTTGCTCCATATTTTGGTGATACTGTAATTGTAATATTTTGTCATACAGGAATCAGCCTGATTACTATGATGTGGTGTCCCAGCCAATTGACATGACAAAAATTCAGTACAAACTGAAATCAGAGGATTATAATGATGTAGAGCAGCTCACTGCAGATTTTCAACTTATGTTCAACAATGCCAAGACTTTCTACCAGGTACAAAATGAATGGTTATGTCTGCCGAATTGAGTTGTTGGTGTATCAAGTTTTATACTTCTGGTTTGATTTTTGTAACAGAGTGACAGCGAGGAATACCAAGCTGCATGCAAATTGTGGGAGGTGTATTTACAAACGAGAAATGAGTTTGTTCAACCTGGAGCTGATGATGACGATGATGAAGATGCTGATGATATGGACAATACAGGAATGTCTACAGAGGAAGAGGTCATTTTGATCATTCTAACTTGGATGATAAAGAATCTTGGCTGTGTTGGAATCATGCGTTTTATTAC
Organism: Periophthalmus magnuspinnatus; assembly: GCF_009829125.3. Classification (NCBI taxonomy): domain Eukaryota; kingdom Metazoa; phylum Chordata; class Actinopteri; order Gobiiformes; family Gobiidae; genus Periophthalmus; species Periophthalmus magnuspinnatus. The sequence goes on along the minus strand of NC_047130.1, from coordinate 25,174,444 downwards.
TTCAGGTCCCAACTGGGAGTTTGAAAGAAGTATTAGAACAACTCCTGGAAGCCATTGTTTCTCATTCTGATCCCTCAGGGCGCCCAATCAGTGAGCTGTTTCAGAAACTGCCTTCCAAAGTGGTACGCGTGTGAACTAACTGTCTGATGATATGTCTTTCATTTTTTTGTCTTATTCCAGCTGGTCTCATATAAAAAGCAGTTTCACCTATTAATGTTTATTTTTTATGTTCTAGCATTACCCTGACTACTATGCCATTATAAAGGAGCCAATCGACCTCAGAACAATTACTCAAAGAATACAGGTAATGTGTTTGATATATGTTTTGAGTTTTGTCACTTGTTGATAGCTCTTCATAAAACAATATTTTTTTGGTATTATTTTAGTATTCGTACTATAAAAGTGTCAATGCCATGGCAAAGGACATTGATCTTATGGTAAAAAATGCCAAAACATACAACGAACCAGGATCTCAGGTTTTTAAGGTAAGTGCCTCAGTTTTATTAGTATATTGGTTTAGCTGGGCTTTTATTTGTGTAACTTATTACATTGTTATAACAGGATGCAAACACTATCAAGAAAGTTTTCCTACAGCGTAAGGCAGAGCTTGAACATGGGGAACCTACCAAATCAAGCCTTCGTATCAGGTACGTTTGGTGGAGTTTTGTTTTGATTATTTATGTTAAAATCAAATAAATAAATGAATATTTTGGGAAAAAAAATATGTTGCAACATTATTGCAGGAATCGTAAGTCTGGTCAGTCTGATCGACTCTCTGGTGTCAGTGCCACTCTTCAATATGGGTCCGAGAGTGAGGATGATCCTGGGATGTCAGGTAGCATCTTCAACACATTAGAAAAACAACAACACATTTACAGTTGAAACATGTCTGGAGGAATGGGCCAAAATTCCTTTCTACTATTGTGAGAAACTTGTGGAAGGATATCCAAAATGTTTAATGTAATTGTACCAAAGACTAATGAAACGTATGTAAACTTCTGACTTTGAAGAAAGTAATGAAACATTTTCTTTAAAAAAATCCTTCTGGCATTATTCTGGCATTTAGCAAATAGGAATAATTTTGGTCATTTCAATTGCCCTAAAACAGGAAACATTTGGTCTGATTTCATGTCAGACAATAAGAAAAAAAGCATATGCAGCTTTTTATATAGTGTATGTTCTTGTTGCATTTTATAGTTTCTTTTTTGCATTTTTCAGTATCTATGGGCTATGATGAAGGGGAATCTGAGTCAGAAAGCCAGTCTTCCACCATGGATGCCATCAATCCTATCTTCCAGCTTTTTGAAACCATAAGAACTGCCAGAAACAGCCAGGGGCAAGCCTTTTCAGAACCATTTCAACAACTCCCCTCTCGCCGAGAATACCCTGACTACTATCAACAGATCAAGCATCCAATTTCTATGACTCAGATTAGGTAAGTTGTATAGAAATAAAATAAAACCAATGCTATTATGAAGTTTCTAAACTAATTCTAACTACCGTATTTTCCGGACTATAAGTCGCACTTTTTTCATAGTTTGGCCGGGGGTCTTGTTCTCAGATGCAATTTTTATGTGAAACTATTAAAATATATCATTTCACATCTTCATTATTGTCACACTGGCAACAGCGCAGGGGCACTCTAAGCTTGTACCAGCGCTTCATCTACTTCCAGAGTTGATGGAGTTCAGAAGTGACACCGAGGATGAATCCTAATTCAATGGATTTAGTGATTTGGAGTGAGATCGAAAGTAAACTTGTTAGCTTGTTTTTTATGCTTTAGCTATCTGATTAACTGTTAATATCTTGACACGTGTTCAGTCGCTGTGTATGCTTCATGTAGCTGAATAAATATAAATGTGTTAATTTAGCGTGCTGTATTGTTATTCAGCTTGTTGTTTTCTATTTTGTTATTATTATAACTTGCCTTTAAAGATAAAATGTCCGTTCCTCGTCTCAGATTTTGTAAAATAAAATTCCAGACTTTTTCTGGAATTTTATTTTCTCATAGTCCAGTGCGACTTTTTTCTTCAGTATTATGCCTTTTTTTCACTGGTGCGACTTATACTCCGGAAAATATAGTAATATAAATGTTTTGTCTTATATTTCAGGCAAAAGATAAAAAATGGTGACTATGACAATTTAGATCAAATTGAAGCAGATTTGAATTTAATGTTTGAGAATGCAAAACGTTACAATATGCCAAACTCCAGCATATACAAGCGTGCTTTTAGACTTCAGCAGATAATGCAGGTGAGGTTACATCCTAAACTTAAGAAGTTTTTGGCATTGCAACAATTGAGCTTAATGAATTTACCTGGTGTTTTAGGCTAAAAAGAAGGAGCTTCTCAGAAGAGATGAAGATGATGGTGACAGTATATTATCATCGGATGCTGGAAGTGTCAAACGGAAAGGGTACAGAATATTTTTTTTACATTATAATGAAGTGTTTAAAAATTAAAAAAACAAAACATGTTTACGTTTGCTTTTATTTAAAGGTATAGAAAAGGCAAAAAAGGCAGAATGAAGGCTCTGTATGCAGCCGTGACAGAGGCTAAAGAGGCTGGTACCAATCGCCGCCTTTGTGATCTGTTTATGGTCAAACCATCCAAGAAAGATTACCCAGACTACTACAAGGTCATCCTGGAGCCCATGGACCTGAGAACTATTGAAAACAACATTAAAACTGAGCGCTATAACACAGAGGACGCACTGCTAGAAGACATGAAACTAATGTTTCGCAATGCCAGACATTACAATGAGGAGGGCTCTCAGGTGCACAAAGAAAAAAAAACAACAGTACTTTTACTTTAACATTTATTTATTTAAATATTGTTGTTTGCTGACAGGTTTATAATGATGCTGATATTTTGGAGAAGATCCTCATAGACAAACGCAAGGATCTGGGACCTTCTCCTGATGAGGAGGATGTGGCATCCCCCAAAATCAAACTTAGTAAGTGCTTAATGTTTTGACTGTCATCTGCATGAACATGTCTAATAGCACGATATGTTTTCAAACACAATAGCCCTAATGCATGTCCCTATATGTCAATAGGGAAGAGTGGTGCCTCTCCAAAGAAATCCAAATACCTCACTCCTCTGCAGCAAAAGTTAAATGAGCTCTATGATGCTGTTAGAAACTACACAGACCGCAGAGGCAGGCGTCTCAGCACCATCTTCCTCCGACTGCCCTCTCGCTCAGAGTTACCCGACTACTATGCCACGATCAAGAGGCCCATAGATATGGAGCGAGTCAGGAGCCACATGGCGGGTGGTCGATACCAGGATGTAGAGTCCCTGGTGGAGGACTTTGCTCTGATGTTCAATAATGCCTGTATGTACAATGAGCCAGAGTCTCTGATTTATCGAGACGCTCTGGTCCTGCACCGCGTCCTGCTGGAGACCAGAAAGCAACAGGAGGGGGCAGAGGACACTGGACCCCCCTCTGTGGGGGCCCAGGTCCGTGAGCTCATCAGGAACCTGTTTGTGTCAGTGATGGGACACCAGGACGAGGAGGGCCGTTGCTATAGTGACTCTCTGGCTGAGATCCCGGCTGTGGATCCAGCAACTCCGGAAAAACCTCCACTCAACCTGGAGGTGATCAGGATGAACGTGGACCGAGGACGATACAGGAGATTAGATGTCTTCCAAGATCAAATGTTTGAGGTTCTGGAAAGGGCAAGAAAATTGAACAGGTACACTTCCTAATCTGATTGTTCAGTTTGGATTATGAATCATAAACAGAAACTTTGTTCAATAATGTCCTCTCTCTTTTACAGAACTGATTCTGAAATATTTGAAGATGCTGTTGAGTTACAGCATTTTTTCATTAAGATCAGGGACGAACTATGCAAAAATGGAGAAATCCTGATGTCCACTGCCCTCAACTACACTCTGAAGCACTTCCACAATGATGTGGAGCAGGAAAAGAGGGAAAAAATACCCAAAGAGATCGAAGAGGACCGACAGAAGAAGGCAGAGGAGGCTGAGGAGGAGCAGAAGGGTTTGTAAAGACTTTCTATTAGATAACAGGGTGTTGCTAAGGTTAATATAGCAATTACCTTTTCTATGTCAGGCATTGGTAAAAGTGAGGATTCGTCCAGTGAGGCGTGGCAGTCCGAGTCCGATTCTGAGCGCGTGTACAAACAGGACTGTAGCTTTGAGAACAGCACCTATCACGTGGGAGACTTTGTTTATGTGGAGCCCTCAGAGCCCAAACTACAGCCACACATCGTCTGCATCGAACGACTGTGGGAGGATGAAAAGGGTACAACAATAATCACAGCTTTTATTACTCATAATAATTCATTGTTAGTACTGTTCATTCTCAATAGCACCTCTTCATATCTATTGTGTTGTGTCCAGGTGAGAAGTGGCTCTATGGCGGTTGGTTCTACAGACCCAGTGAAACATTTCACGTGGCCACTCGCAAGTTTCTGGAAAAAGAGGTTTTCAAGGGAGACTACTACAACAAAGTGCCCATTAGTAAAGTCCTGGGAAAGTGTGTGGTCATGTTTGTCAAAGTAAGTCTCCTTATTAGATATGTTATTATTTTAAGGTCATTCATGCTGTTATCAACACTGACTGTTCTTTTTGATTGATTAGGACTATTTCAAACTTCAACCTGAAGGCTTTCGAACAGAGGATGTGCACGTGTGTGAGTCTCGCTATACTGCCAGAAACAAGACCTTTAAGAAGATCAAGATATGGGCAATGCCTACAAGCTCTGTGAAATTTGTGCCACGAGATGTGCCGCTTCCAGTTGTCAGAGTTGCTTCTATGTTTGCCAAACCTGATCAGGACAAGCAACTGGCAATTTCATATGCAAACAGTGGCAGCTTTGTGGACAAGGTGAGTAGAAGGAGTTTGTTATAGGGAAAGATGGTAGTGATGGGGCAAGATTTCATAAGATAACATTTCTACATTCTACATTTCTGCATACAGTAGAATGATGAATGATTTTTGAAAGTTATTTTTCACTCCGTTAAGTACGGTAACTCACCAATACATGCTGTAATTCCAAACACCAGTGCTACAATGACAGCAAAATGTTATTAAATAAAGGTGTGTGAGCTTAGCTTTATTATAAATTCTGTCAAAATCTGTCTCATCATGAAACCATTGTGGGAATTGTGTGCTATCCTATCTCTACAAGACAAGTTTCTGTCTACATTTTAAATATTGACTCAAACTAACAGAGAATATAGTTGTTGTTCCTAAGGCTGACCAATGACCTTAGCACTTGGGGATCAATTGAACCAGGAGGCAGGTTACACAGGCATGTCTCAACAAGGTGCCTGTGGTTTGTGAGGGAGAAAATACTAAGCTAAAGTTGTATAAACTAATATTGCTACCCTTTGTGTGTGTGTGTGTTTTAGGAGAAAGAGGATGTCCTGATGGAGATGAGTGGAGGAGATCCTGGCTGTCGCTATTATGAGCAGCTGCGCTTCAACAACATTTGGTTCAAGGTGGGAGACTGTGTGTACATCCAGTCACATGGGCTGTCAAAGCCCAGGATTGCAAGGTGGGTTCCACTCCAGAGAATTTTCTGTTGTGTTTGCAAGCTAACTTGCATTTTAACACTGTTGTATTTATGTGTGCAGGATCGAGAAGTTATGGGTGCAGAATGGGACCGTATTTTTCTTTGGTCCAATCTTCATTAATCCAGAGGAGACCTCGCATGAGCCCACAAAGATGTTCTACAAGAGAGAGGTGTTTCTGAGCAGTCTGGAGGAGACCCTGCCAATGACCTGTGTCATAGGTAACTACTACTATTGGGGCCCTGAGGTCAAACCTTTAAAATGTGTAGCCACAACTGCAAGCTGCATTGGAAGTTGTATTTTTTGCTGTATTATAAACTATTTTGGATATTCTTTTTGCAGGAAAGTGCATGGTGTCTTCATTCAAGGACTACCTGTCCTGCAGACCCACTGAGATCCCAGAGGAGCATGTGTTACTGTGTGAGAGCCGCTACATCGACACAGAGAAACAAATGAAAAAGTTCAAGGGACTTAAGCGCTTCTCATATTCACCCAAAGTGGTGGAGGATGAGATTTACTATTTCAGGTACATTCAAACAGATATTTGACAAAATTGTTCTTGAATCTGAAAGGTGTTTACTCAAGCATCAAGCATTTTGACTACGTTTAGGAAAGTAATCGTACCTCAAAAGGAAGCTTCACCCTTTTTGGATAAGAAGATTGAGGAGCTGGAGCTGAAACTGGCAGATTTGGAGGATGGAGACGAGGACATGGAGGACATGGATGATGATGAAGAAGCCTCAGAGACGCCTCTGCCTCCAATGCAAACGCCCATGTCCAGTGATATGGACATGATGCAGTACACGCCTTCTCAGGTACTTCCCCAAACAGCCACTACTGTGTACAATAACCTTTCAATATTCAGGCCTTCCTTTAGATAAAGTTATAATTTCATAGTGAAATTTTATTTATTTATTTTTTCTATAAATGTAAATAGAATACAAATCGCAATATCCATCACACAGAATATGGGATCGTTGGTAGAACATTTTCCATTAGAAATTTTCAAATATATCCACTTAGCTAAAAGTTGACATTCAGCTAAATAACTAAAAGTTAGCAAGGCATTAAAATCAACACTTTTCATAGTCTACTCCAAAGATAAAAGGGCTCTCGAAGAAGGAAGGTGCCAAGAGGAAGATCAACATGAGCGGGTACATTCTATTCAGCAGCGAGATGAGGGCTGTGATCAAGGCCCGACACCCCGACTTCTCCTTCGGGGAGCTTAGTCGTCTGGTGGGAACCGAGTGGAGGAACCTGGAGGCCACCAAGAAAGCAGATTATGAAGGTGAGACTGGCACCAGTGGTTATGAACTCATCTAATGATGGAAACACTAGTATGCAGTATTTATATTTAATTATTTATTACCATATGTTACAGTATTAACAGCCACTAACAGGCATATGAGATTAATACACTATTAACTCATCAAATTTGAATACTATTATGGCACACACTGGCACCGATACAGTGGTCCCTCATTTATTGCAGGGGTTACGTTCTAAAAATAGCCCACAATAGGTGAAATCTGCGAAGTAGTCAGCTTTATTTTTTTTACAATTATTATATATGTTTTAAGGCTGTAAAACCCCTCATCAGAAACTTCATTCACTTTTCTCAGACAGGTATTAACATTTTCTCACATTTCTCTCTTGTTTAAACACTCTCAAATTTCAAACCTTTGTATATTATATCCCTCTTCCTTGATGATCGCTTGAAATGTGTTGTTCACATGCCTCTGCTCCGGCGGTACCTGCAGAGGCGCCTCTCCGTGCAGAGAAACACTTTGGTCCAAAGCATTTGTCGGTGCAGAACGTTTCATCGACATTGTGGGATTTGTTGGGGAGAAAACTTGCAAACATACAGCACTTTAGAGTCACACTGCGATCCAACATTTATGTAAATTTGGCTGAACACATTCTGTACTGTACAGGAGACACGGCACGGAGGAGATTGATTGACAATGGTCTACAGTCCCTTAGCCAATCAGGACGCAGGACATAATGCATGCTCATACACTGTAAAAAAAAAAATCATGCAAACTTGCTCACAAAAAAAATCCACGAAACAGCGAGACCGTGAAAGGTGAACTGCGATATAGCGAGGGTCCAGTGTATACACTTATTTCAGTCTTATATATTTTCATGTACAACTTACTCTAGAATTATAATATTAGACTTTGACAAACATTGATCCACAAAGGAAATATCTTGGACACAGTAGCTCACACATTACAATATAGAATACATTTAAATATACTGTAGGCACTTTTATATAGAATACTCTTCACTACTCTACTTCATGTTTGTCTACAATTATATTTTGAGTTTTGTGCTTGTTTTTATTTCAGAGCGTGCAGCCAAGATAGTGGAGCAACAGGAGCGGGAGAGGCCCCCCCAGAAGCAAGTGTCCCCTAGAGCAGGTACCCCTGTGGGGGCGCTGATGGGCGTGGTGCCTTCCCCCAGCACTATGGGAATGCTAAACCAGTCCATGACACCATCAGGTAACCCCTCTGAGAGACAGCACGAGTTTGACTACAGGCAGCAGGACAAAAAGGCTGGACTAAAAATGCGACATGTTTATTTTTTAAATCAGATTAATAAGTTTAAATCTCAAGCTTTTATTTTCCCATTGCATTATTTGTGCTGCAGTTTCATGTTTTATGGTTGCTTTCATTATTTGCTTTACCATTTACATTGCACGTCATTGTTTGCATGTTTGCTTGTACATTTTAGTAACGTTTTCATGGAAAGCTTATTTTACATTCTACAAGCTAACATACTTGAACTCATTGTGTCAGATTTCTTTCTCACAGGCCACTTTTAAAACTTTTCCAGTTGCGTTGTGTCATGCACTAATTTCATTACAGGCCAATCAAAGGCTTCTCTGTCAATGCTCAATCAATAAGATATTTTTATGACCTCACATGAAATTATTTTATTTTTTGTATTCTGACCTATATTCTAAATTGACATCACAAACTAAAGTGTACTTTTATTTGCATCTGCCCTTACTTGGCTATTGTGTTTCATTTAAAGTGGCTTGTAAGAAAGTGGCTGTAGTGTCATGTATAGTGCATGTTATTTTGTTATTTTTCTAGTGAGCTGCATGTCACTTATGCATGAACATGTCCTCTCCTCACCCTCTCTCCTAAGGCATGATGGGAGCTTACGGCCCACCTTACATGCCCATGCAGGGCCCTCATGAGGGCTTATTGAGTGTGGCCACAATGTCACCTCACCCCTCTGGGGTGCCCCACCTGCCTCATCACCTTCACCATGGCATGCCTGGATACCCTGGCATGCCCCATCAGGGTAAGGGCACTGTCCCAGCCACACCTGCTCAGTCACAGGCAGCCGTCTCTGCTGCTGGAGGGTTTACCTGGTGTACAGGCCGTGAGCCTGCTCTGCTTAACACTGGAGCACTCAAAGCTCTGGGGCCTTTCATCAAATGTACACATTACTCAACATCTACTACACTTTTAACATTTACACATGTAATGCATGGACATACTGATGTAGTATCTAGGATAATTTAATATTTAACATAACATCAAGATTAACTTTAAGGCTGGTATTTGTACAATATTGTCTAATGTCTAATTCTGCAGGTATGATGGGTCCAGGAATGAATGGCATGCAAGGAAGCCCAGGACAAGGGAATTTCATACAACAGGTACGACACAATATACCTCCATAGCTGGTTTCACTGTTGTCTAAGAAATGCATTGTGTATTCTATTCTAATATACATGCCATTGTTTCAGCCCGGCCTGTATAGCCCAGGTCAGCATGCCCCTCCACCTTACCCTGGACAGGGGCAGCCCTCACACCTACAGCCTACACCACCCATGTTTGTGGCCCCACCTCCAAAAACTCAGAGGGTGCTCCACTCAGAGGCCTATCTGAAGTATATTGAAGGCTTGAATGCAGAGTCCACCACTATAAGCAAATGGGACCAAACTTTAAAGGGTGAGTAAGTAACCATCTTTTTTAAGCAAAACAGGTTCATAATATGAAAGTTATTTCTACATATATGTGTTCTTGCAGTACAACGCAGAGAAGGTTACTTGACCAAAGAACAGGAGAGCCGCCTTCCTGTGCACTGGCTGAAGAGCAAAGGGGCCCACAGCTCCATGGCAGATGCACTGTGGCGATTACGTGACCTCATGATGAGAGACTCCTTGAATATTTGTCAGGCTTATAATTTATAACATGTTCTGTGTTCCCTCAGACCAATAGTAACCAGCACACCCACTTGCTCTTATTATTATGAAGCTTTGGAGTTTTAGACAGGATTCTAGGCCATATATAAGCAATATTTTATAGTCTGTTGCGATCACTTTTATATTTATTAGCTGGGATTATGATATAAATGGCAAACTGTCCACTGCTTTTTTACACCTGTATGAATTATGATGCAAAAAACTCACTCACTGTTTTGGCTTAATCTAAAAATAAATACCAATAAAAACCCTGTTATAGTTTCTTTGTTTCGCCACTGCTACAATTTAGGGGTTAGGGCACTTATTTTTGCATACATTTCTTTGTGTTTTTATTTTGAAATTCTTCTTCCGTCTTCGTTTGTCACTTCCGGGAGGCTGGCTGTGCACAGGACCATTCTCTTTAGTGTTTGCCCTGTCCTCCATATGCCCATCTCCTTGACGTCCTCGTTTTGATAAAAAAATAAACTTAAATAGCCTCCTAAACAGGTTGTCAACAAAGGGCAGCTGCTGTACACGAACCTGTCATATGGAGTAACCAAAAACTGAACAAAGGAACGACGAGGTGAGCAGAGTTCTGTGCTTTGACTTGTCGAGGGTCCGGAATTAGCCACAGCGGGAGCTAGCAGGGCTACAGGTGGGGTTTATAAGTAGGGGGAAAGAAAAATAAATAGTAAACGGATCGGTGAAGATTATAAGGCCACGTATTCTTTAATGCATGATTTGGATTTGCAATCAGTTGTCTTGGTGATTCACAAATTACAGCACACCTGCTTTGTTGTTGGCTAGAAGCTAACAGGCTAACGTCGGCTTTTCCAAATGCCTCCTGCTCGGCCTAACGTATCCAGGGGCTACACCCACATAATCAGAAAAATGCTTGCACGTTTAGTAAAATACCACTGGTAACCAATGACTTGAGACACAAGAAATGACTGGAAGAACTATATTTCTGGAGCTGTTGCTCCATCACTGTCTTCTCACCTAGACTGGGTGGGTGGGATTTAAAAACCACAAGCCCGTGCGTCTGAAAGCCGACTACAAGAGAGACTTGTATGCTGTCCCTGTACTGCATTAAGATTTTTCATCATGAACAAGGCAACTACTCAATTGTACCTAAAGTCGATTTAGAGAGTGATATCCGTGAGGGCTGCCAACAACAGCAGGAGTCAGAACAGGGTCTTGGACATTGTGCTTCAAAGCTTTGCATTTAACTGTATGTGTCAGTCCCATCATAAAAAACATTATAGGTTGTTTTTTTTTTTTACATTAAATCTGTTAAGGATGTTTTTAGGGACTGGATACATAATCAGATTTTTAATTAAGGGAATTCTGAAAAAAAATCATTAGATGATTCAACATTGCGCGATGCAGATTTAGTCAAATAACTTTATGAAAATAAATAGTAGACTACATAGAATACTTGTTCTGTGCTTCTTCTCCTAATCTGACAGGCAAGCCATTATTTATGATTGCTGTTTTAAGACCCCATCATGTATCTATATCTTTTTCAGGCAGAAACTTGCTGTCAGGCCCCCTCAGCTGTGTCCTTGCTTGTGATTGACCAGAGCCCTCAGACATGTCTCAGATGCAGTTCCAGTGCCCTGCCAGCCCCCTGCCTGCTGCTCCTGCCCCTCTGCCTCTGGGGCAGCAGCAGCAGCCTGGCTACAGCATCCCCTGTGCATCTGGCACTCTGCAATCAGAGAGCGCCAGCCAGCCAGGGAGGAGCTCAGCCCTACCTGCAGGCTCCGCCACTGCTTACAACACTATCACAGGTGAACACTGTCTTTACCATGTACAACATGAACATATTCTACATACTAATGAGGATTTGGAGTATCTGTATGAGACAAATAACCACTGCTTTTGATTTTGCAGAATCAAACATGGCAAACCCTAAAGAGAAGACCCCTATGTGCTTGGTGAATGAGTTAGCCCGTTTCAACAAGATACAACCTGAGTATAAGCTGCTAAGTGAGCAGGGGCCCGCTCACTCCAAGGTAAATCTTAAATAACCTCATACACTTTGTTGTTCTGGTGATCATTTTGTTTTTGTGCTGTCAGATATTTTCAGTCAGACTCACGTTGGGAGATCAGCACTGGGAGGCAGAAGGGACCAGCATCAAGAAAGCCCAGCACTCAGCGGCTGCAGCTGCTCTGTCTGAGACCACGCTCCCCAAACCCACCGTGAGGTCGCCCCGCCCACCTGGCAGGATCCCAGGTACGTCATACTGTAACTCTCTTTGCATCTCATAGTGTTTCTGATTGGATGAGAAATTTTGACTTTCTGTTGATTCATGTGTAACAGATAGCATGGCACATATAATAGAGCTGAATGCCATTTGTATGAAGCTTGGTAAAAAGCCCATGTACAAACCCCTCGACCCTTACCCCGGCATGAGATCTCCAAACTTCAACTACAATGTCCGTGGTCCGGGACCGTACCAGCGCTCTATGCAACAGTGAGCTTTCTTATACTCTGCATATTTGTTTATAACATATTTTTATATTAACCCCTGCATATAACGTTTGTGTGTAGGTACTATTACCCTTTCCCCCCTGTGGGACCAGTGATTTACCACATGGAGCTCTCTGTCGGCGGGCAGCAGTTTTTAGGGAAGGGTCGCACTCGTCAGTTAGCCAAACATGACGCCGCTGCAAAGGCCCTGAAGGTGCTGCAGAAGGAGCCCATGTTACAAGAGTTGGCTGAGGTGAGGGCAGATAGTAAATTGGTGAAATTTTATACTCTATGGTTTTTAGACCAGTATCAAACAACAGACTTTTATTATGTTTTAAAACAGATGAATGGAGAGGAGGAGGAAGAGGAAAACCTAAACAAATCTGAAATCAGTCAAGTGTTTGAAATTGCACTTAAACGCAACTTACCTGTGAGCTTTGAGGTATGAAAAATAAATCTATTGTCAAACTTTGTCCAAGCTTGCATGTTGATGAATAAATGTGTTTCAGGTTTTAAAGGAAGATGGCCCTCCTCACATGAAGAGCTTTGTTGTGCGCGTTACAGTTGGGCAGTTTGTTGGAGAGGGAGAGGGGAAAAGTAAAAAGATCGCCAAGAAGCTGGCAGCCGCTGCAGTTCTGGGAGAGCTGAAAAAACTTCCTCATATTCCCAGTGTGGAAAAGGCACTGCCACGCATCAAGAAGAAAACCAAATCCATCATCAAGGTATATCAAAATGGATAATATTGCAGTTGATGTTTTGTAAATGGGCAAAATACACACATTGGGTATATCTATTAAAAAAAACAAAAAATAAAGGTTGCGAATGGAGCTGATTTTAAATAAAAACAAATAAAACTAACTCAATTTTACTGTCTGTTCACGTTTTGTGTAATATTTTAACCTCATTTAAAACATCAACAAGATTTTTGTTCCTATACCCACTCTTATACTCTTATAAATCATCAGAGCTTAGCTAAAGATTGTGTGAATCGGGTAATAATAATAATGTGATGTGGACAGTTGCAGACGAGTCCGGAGTATGGGCAAGGCATGAATCCCATCAGCCGCTTGGCTCAGATCCAACAGGCCAAAAAGGAGAAGGAGCCCGAGTACACCATGGTGACGGAGAGAGGGTTGCCGCGGCGCCGGGAATTCGTTATGCAGGTGAGTCAACCGCAGTCAACCTTAACTCAGGTGTCTCTGCAAGTATTGATAACAGTGTGAATATATGCACATTCACAAGATATGCATAATAATATCTGGCATGTTGTTTATAGTAAATAAACAACATGTATATATATCAAATTTCAAAATGCTGCACAGAGAGATGATGAAAATGGAACAAACGTTTGTTGTAATCTTTCTAATAAGGTTATAAAGTGAGATTACAGCACTTTTTTCCATTTGATTTGTAGATACATTTTACAGTCCTTTCATATATGTCAACCTTCAAATTATACATATAAAGACACACTTTAGTACATTTCTGTGGAATGTCTTCAAATTATTGCTGTGCTGTTGTATTGAATCCAAAATTCAAAAAATAGTAAGATGTTTTTTATCAATATTGTCCCCCAATGTGTGACTTGTGTGACTTGTAAGTTGCGGTCTGTGTGGTAGGTGACAGTGGGAGGGCAGTCTGCAGAGGGAATGGGACCGAGTAAGAAGGTGGCCAAGAGAAATGCTGCTGAGAAAATGCTTGAACTTTTGGGATATAAAGTGCCTCAACCTCAACCCCCAAAACCGGCGCTAAAGACTGATGAAAAGGTATTGTGCAATACACTGTTTTCTAATTATCTGAGCATTTAATCAATAAAGCGTTTCAAACAGTTACCAGTGAAAAAACCTGGTGATGGGCGGAAAGTGACCTTCTTTGAGCCAGGTTCAGCTGAAGAGGCAGCTAATGGTAAGAGACATCAGCTACTTTACTTTTCTGAATATAGTTTAAGTTTTTCCTCATTTGTGAGAGTTGAAACATAACACCAATTCCAGATAACATTAATTTTTTCTACTTTCCCATGATAAATATATTTTACTAACGATATGTTTGAACTCATAAGGCATTAAAGAGGAGGACTTCCGGCTACCGTACATGAGCCACCAGCAGCTGCCCGCGGGGATCCTGCCCATGGTGCCGGAGGTGGCTCAGGCGGTGGGGGTCTGTCAAGGTCCTCAGCCCAGTCGCACTCTGCCAAACCCGGCCAAGGCCACAGTCACTGCCATGATCGCCAATGAGCTGCTCTACGCCGGAACTTCTCCAACTGCAGAGACCATCCTGAAGAACAAGAACAACCTCAACCAACTGCCCCATGGACCCCTGACCAGACCCTCAGAGCAGCTCAGTTTTCTGTCTGCAGTGCAGGGGCTCCAGGTAAAGGAATACTCTATGCAGGAGAGACTGTAAATTCTGTATTTATTACTTTTGTTGCAATTACCAAAAGTTAACATCTGTCTCTTTCTGTTATAGGTGGACTACAAAGATTTCCCCAAAAACAATAAGAACGAGTTTGTGTCACTAATTAATTGCTCTGCACAGCCTCCACTTATCAGTCACGGCATTGGAAAAGATGTAGAATCCTGTCATGATATGGTAAGTTTACACAGTTTAGTTTGTATGAGGCACGACATTATTGTATTGTTTGATAATGCTCACTCTAACCTCCACAGGCTGCTCTAAATATACTGAAGTTGCTCTCAGAGTTGGACCAACAGGCAAATGAAAGAACAGGGAATGGACCAGCATCTGGGTAAGACTCCTTGAGTAATCTATACCTTAAAGATATCAGACAAAATATGTATTTCTGAATTACGCTAAATACCGTAATAGTATTTTGAAATACACTGCCCGGCCAAAAAAAAAGTCTCCACCTGGATTTACCTAAGCAAAGAGGTACGGACCTCCTGCAGTTGGTCAGGTCTAGGTTCAGCAACAGTATGAGGTCAGCTGACACCTGAATATACTGGATGACCAGGTTATTCCATCAGGCTCAAATTGTGAAAGAGTGGTTCAGGAGCATGAGACATCATTTTCACACATGGGTTGTCCAGATCTTAACCCCATTGAGAATCTTTGGGATGTGCTGGAGAAGGTTTTTGCAGCGTCAGACTCCACCATCATCAATGCAACATCTTAGTGAAAAATTAATGTGACACCAGATGGAAATAAATTTTGTGACATTGTAGAAGCGAAATCGAAACAATGCGACAGCGAATGCTTGCTGTAATCAAAGCTAAAGGCGGTCCGGTGTGACCTTTGTTTTTGGCCAGGCAGTGTTTTTAACACTGATAGCTTTCATTCAAAGAAAGTGCAAATTTAAAGACTAGACCAGGGCATGATTTTAGATCTTAATTCATTTTCAGATTATGTTTATGGTTATTTATTAGTTTATTAGTTATCATTAGTTTATTAGCTACCACATTGTATACTTTGGTTAAAACAAATGTCTTGGAAGAATTCCAAATGTGTGTATTTTGTTGCAGGTGTGTAAAGCAGGAAATGGAAGATGACCTCAAACAGGCTAACTCAAACACATTGGCACACACCTTGGATGGCACTGCATAGTTCTGGTTGTGTCCTGAAGCACTAGAGAAAGATCCACACTGTGTTCATGTTACTGTTTTAGCGGCTACAGGACATTTGGAGCTCTGTAAGCTAGAAACTATTACTTAAGTTGTTCTTAAAAGTTCACAGTTAAACAAGATTAATAGAAAGATAGTTTATACTTGTTGATATTGTTTAATTGGACAATGTTATTTTATGTTGCTTTGTAGATGAAAATGCTGCATCCTAGGCACTGAGGTGTTGACCACGTGATAATAAATTTAAAATGTGAACCTTTTTTCTTTAAAGCTAGCTTCATTCTTTGATATTCTGTTGTTAAGAGTTATATGTCTCATTCCTTGTCCAAGTAGTCCTTTTAAAGAAATCATTTTTGTGTTAGCATTCTCTTTGTCTAGGGTGCAGCAATAGGACCTCTGTTGATTTTTCCCACAGTGCTTTATAAGAACAACCACCAGTGAAGTGATGGACATTACCATGTAGGGCTGGGAAGGAAGATGTTCTAAATGTAGTTGTGCTTCACCGTTGTCTCTAATCTGTGTGCTGCGGGACGCTTCCTGTGGCACTAGGCTCCCTGGAGTTCCCCTTCCTAATGTCAGCCTCCCATCCCTCTCCTCACATGGTAATAAAATGTCAGTGCTCTTTTGCACTAACCAAAGACACATGTTTGATGTATTCTTTTATCTTGCAACATACAAAATTACTACAATCTGGCATTACAGTGTTTATACACTGATTATGTTATACAGAACAAATACTTGAACAAATGCAAGGAAATTTGAGATGTAACAAAAAGTAGTACAACAAAAGTAGTACTTGGTGTATATGTTTACAGTAGTCAGTTGTTATGAATACTGGTCTTTTGGAGTAATGGTGTTGACAGCCTTATGTATATGACATGCGAAAATTAGCAAACTTATATTGGATGAAAAAAATGTGTTGCCATAGCAATTAACAATAAAAAAAATAAGTATTCTAACTTTTGATAACTTCAAAAGTTAGAATATCAAGATCAACTTACATAAGATATTTGGGTTTATATTTGCTTATATCAGATATGTGTTGTTTTAACATCTAAGGAGAAAAGCTGAAATTTTTTTACATGTAGTGTAAAATATTAGAGGGGCTCTGTGTCATCTTTGTATCGATATGAGGGGCTGCAGCACAGCAGACTTTGGGAATGGCTTGTAATATTCATTCATAAATCATTTCAAAGTCTTCTGATTCTGATTCTGATTTGGTCCTAAGTCCAAGAAAAATATAAATTTGTGGTTTTAACAATTTTATTAGTATAAACATGATGCAACAATAGGAATAAATAAACAACTAGTATCTACATTAAGGCCAAGTCAAGACTCAATTCATGTTCTAGTACAAGTCATAAACCACAAGAAGGAGCACTTTTTAATCCATGTCCTCAATGAGCACTTGGCTGAGTGTCATCTTTAACTTTCTAACCCTTCCATTCTTACACTCCTCTTTCTCATGCAATTGAAACTCCACTCTATGGCAGTTTTAAATATAAATACAATTTGCATATTTTAAAGTGAAATATTTGGTTAATATCTTAGTTACCTCAGTTATGCAACTTCAATGACACGGTTAGATTCAAGTTTTGGCTTCACAGAATCAATGAAGGGGTACATGCATTTGTCTGAACCCATAAATCTATATGCGATCACATTAGATTCCCATGGCAACAACCTGAAAAAAAAAGATTTATAGTCCGTTTCAGGGCTGTCTGAATAGTTCATGGTTGCACTTTTATATGATAGTAGTACTCACGCTCTAAAGAGGACAGGCAGGTAGGTGAGGCGAGGGATGCACACCAGCGGCTGGTCTATGAGGATGGCGTTCATTGCCTGTTCAACACAGTACTGTGGCTCTAGTGGGGCGAGGACCAGCTCCACTTCCTCCCTATAGAGGGCACCAAAACACATTTTAGTTACACATGTACTTTAACCACATGGTGTAAATATCAGCCCATCATGGCTCAGTACAAATATTTAGGCTATATTTATTTAATAGTGACATTGCATATTAGTGAACATCTGTATTGAACAGATGTATATGAAGGATTAAAGTTAGGTAACAAAACAAATACAACATACAAATAAGTTAGTACATCACAAAAAAATGTTAATGGTAAATTGATGCTATAAGTAACTTGTAACAGACCTTATTTTGCAGCCTTCGAACATGCCTGTGTCTACTATATAGGGGCAAACCAGAGTTGTTTTCACTCCTTCCACCTGCTCAGCCACAAGCTCATGAGCCAAAGACTCATGAAAGCCTACAGCAGCAAACTTACTGGCACAGTAATCCTGTATCAAAGAAAAAATACAAATTCTTAGTATAGTAAATGTTTTAATACAATCTAAATGTTTTTCCTCTGGACTTCACCTCCACACAGGCAGTGCTGAAAAGGCCTAGTACACTGGCAATGGTCACAATGTGTCCATGGTTCTGCGCTTTCATGTGGGGGAGAAAGGCTTTGACCGTCTGAAACACACAGCACAGCATTAAACATGAGGTAACATGTTCATTTGGCTTTGCAGATTACTAAAACTAAGCAGTGATTTATGGGTAAGTCCGGAGTGTGAAGGAGATCAGACTGAAGGCATTTAGACTAGAGACATTCTTGGGCTAAATCTTTACATTGCACAGTCATAGGGTCATTTAAATTATCAGCATAAAAGTTGACTTAGTGACTTGTCATTCAATAGCCATTTACTATTTTTACTTAATAGGTAGTTGCTAATTGATTGATCGGCAGTTGACTGTAAATCTGCTGTGTAAATCACTAAAAGCTTTGATTTGTCAAAATGTGTGATTTGAGTACTACAGTGCAGTACATCAGGCAGGTGCAGACGTTACAGGTGCAATAGCTGTTCTCACCCAGAAGAGGGCGTGGCAGTTGACCTTGAGTGTCCTCTCCACTAGGTCGTCGGGACAGTCCAGCAGGCGTTTTCCAGCCACCACCCCGGCGTTGTTGACCAGGAAGGTCACATGTCTGCCCAGGTCCCTCCTCACCTGCTCTGCCTTCTGGTACACATCCTCTCTGCTGGTGACATCCACAGTGTACGTGTGCACTTTACCCCCCTGCTCCCTCACCAGCTTGGCTGTCTGCTCGTTGGCACTACTGTTAATGTCCCACAGCACCACCTCTGCTCCATGTTTGGAGAACTCCTGAGCGAAGAGGCGGCCCAGGCCTCCTCCTGCTCCAGTGATTAGCACTAGCTCTCCATCGATGGGCTTAGTGCGAGGTCGGAGCACTAAACGCACAGAGTTACGCAGGATAAAGTAGATCATGTCCAGGAGCATCATCTGCAGGTCCATAAAGAATATCATGTTGACTAAACTTTGCTGTGACAAAGTCTACCTGACTTCTACCTGAGCGTGCGAGCACAGACAGCCAAGCTGGTGGAGCCCTGCCTCTGTCCTGGGTTTATTTAAACTCTCCTGGATTAGAGAAATAACATGAGCTCAAAATAAAGCCACCTTTGTCATAAGCTCTGAATGGTCACTGCATGTGTAAGAACATAGTATTATAATGACTATAGCCTTCTTTAAGTTCAAGGAGAGATTTCACAACATTCCTTGTGCGCACATGTGAGTACGTGTCATGTTAGTACACTCAGCCCCATAATAATATCATAAAATTTTAAATGCCAGTGTAATTCCGATATTTTTTGTTCATTCAGATCTTATCACAGACAGAATCAGTATGGCTCCACCTGTGATGTTATAGAAGTCAGTGTCTTTAATATCTGGTTGAGTGTTATATTCTAATGAAGATTCTCAGGTTTTGTCAAATGTTCATTTACAGAGTGCAGTTAATAATCATCATGTGTACTATCCATAACATGTCCATAATGAGCCCATTGACAAATACTGAATCTGTTCACAACATAATCAGATTAAATGTGACCCTTGAAGGAGGCTTGTTGATGTCACGTTTCAGTGGAATACAGCTGCCTGTTGTTCCTTGTGCACTAAGCTTTTACACTGCATTGTAATAACTTTTTCCAATACAGTACAGTCCCCCATGCTCATACACAGGTGTCTGAAGTACCGGTATTTTGGGAACTATTGACACTGTTGCACTATATTTAGATAGTTAGTGAACAATAACCAAGTTAATGTTTAAAGCTTTGGATTGTGCAGTACACAAGCTGCAAATACCTGATCAAAGTGAGTTAGCTCTAGTAGTAGCATGGTGCAGGTCAAGTGACGCTGATCTGCTGAGTTGTGCAATGTGGTCCATAATGTGTGAACAGTATAGACTTTACAATAGACCACATTCACAGCCATTTTGTGAGTGTCCGATGGAGGTGTCTCTGCCCCTCTCCTGTGGTCACTCTCTCTTCTGTCTGAATGTTGTGATTTTTAACAGAGGCCCACACTGCCCCGTGTTGTTCTTTTGCATGACTAAGCTCATGGCACAGCCGGAGTTGTTATAATCTGGTCTTTTCACATGTTTAGACACTCACAGCTCTGAATCACAGATTGGAGACGCCACAAGAGTTGACTATTAACTGTTGAACTATATAACTATAATGGACTGAGATATTGCCAGTTTGCACGGTTACCCTTTTAATGCGCTTACTTTTAATGTACTCCAAGTATGTTTACAACTACTAGTAGAAGCAGGGGGCTCTTCAATGAATTCATAATTTTCCCTGTATAGTGATATGGGCTCACCTCTCCACAGATCTGGCCTCAAACTTTTGCTTGGTGGCTTCACTTGATTGTCTCCATAGTGATACTGATGAACATTCCGGGCAAATTAATACAATCTCCATGAAGGCTAGGACATGGTGGACACATCACTAGAAAAGCCAAACAGAGCACCTTTAAATAGTAAAACTCACCTTGTTTGAAATTGTTATATTTTGTTAAAAAAAAAAAAAGTCTATACATGAAATATTGCAGCTCATCATCGTTGAAATGATTTGATGAACTGTCCCTTTAAGAGAGGTACCACATGAAGCTCTAACTGTCTCATCTTTGCTCTGCTGAAGTTTGAGTTGTCATTGCACATGTTCATTGACTCACTAAAGCACACATGGATCACTTAACTGATGCTGCCCGTTGGCATTGTTAAGAAATATTGCCGAGATGACATTTCTCAACAGTCATGTCGTTTTGATTTTATTGAAAACGTGCTTATCTCTGGTGGATTTTTCCCATTGTGGCTGCAGGGAAGCGGGATTATGTTGCAGTGGCAGGGACATGGCGTGTGTGACCAAAGGGTGGAAGTCAGACCGCACTTTTGGGACCTGCTTCTGTGACCAGTCCTGTGCGTCCACCCAGGACTGCTGCGATGATTACAACACGGCATGCCCAGGTGGGTTTGAACCAAAACAGGATTAACATTTTAATCTACTTACTTAAACAGAATGAATCATGCTATGGTTTTATGAGGGGACTTCACACTTAGCTGGATATTAATTAAGAATTGCAGATTTTAAACATAGCCAGGGGAGGTGCGCTAATATACATGTGTTTATCAGCAGTAGCCTGTGTAGAGAGTCGTGTCCACTGCTCCACAGCACTGTTTCATTGTATAACTGTTACATGGGAATTTAAACAAGCTATGGGCCCTTGTGCAGCTTTATCTCCTCTTTTTGAAAATTGAATTCAAGTTTATTTACGTTGTGCAAATTAAATGTAACTTTTCTGTCTTGTTGGAGATAAGGTGTAAATATAAAACTTTGAAAAACCTGTGTTATGGAACCTCCACCAAGTTATACTACCCCTATAAATAATATATAAGGAAGCATTCTCAGTGCTGGCAGCTGTTGCTTCGTCAGTCGTCCTTTTTTATGTGAATCAAGTCAAGTCACTAGTCATGTTAAACAAAAATGTGTAACATGACTAGTGACTTGTGACTAATATGAATGTTCAGGTACAGAATTAGTGATTTTGCCTGTTATTTATCATCTAAGTGAGACATAATCACATCTGAAAACCACCAAAACCCACAGGCTGTATTCTAAGCACTCATCCCATCTGTAAAACTGGATTAGGTCACCCCACCTTCATCATCCGCATGTTAAAATTATAATTTCTTGTTTTTGACAGCCTGTGCCAATGAGATTTAGGAAAAAATAGGAGTATTGCCATGTAACAGGAAGCTGATGCCCATATGCTGCAGTAATGATCTTTTCCTTGCTATAGCTGTGCCATGTGAGGTGAGTGAGTGGAGCGAGTGGTCGGGCTGCGCAGAGCCGTGCAGAGCCGCTGTGCGCACGAGGAGCAGGAGCGTCATAACGGAGAGGCTAAATGGAGGACTGCCCTGCCCTCACCTGGAGGAGCACGCTGGCTGTGCACAGTACTGGACCCAACAGGGACACTGCCACAACTCACTGGGTCAGTCAAGTCTTTGTCAGTGTACTTATCTGTGTATGGAAGTGAATGTATAAGATGTGAAGATCTATTATTATGGGCTGACAAGGCAACAACGACATACTTCAATTGGATCCGTTGTGTGTATGAATGTGGTGGACGTGTCAGTGTATCACAGGCTACCACTGGCTACACACTTATCTTACCACCTCCAGATGTGTGGAGTGCATGAATAAGGATTACTGTGTGATATTTGGAGAACCGTCTAAAAATACAAATTAATGCCAACATCATCACTTTTTCTAACTGGGAATGAGGAAACCTACTTATTCCCTTGCCTTTAAATGTGCAGATACTGTATTTATTCTTTTGAGGCAAACTGTGGCAGCATTATAAAGCCATGTCTATTCTAGCACTATTCAGGTAGTCGTCTAATTTTAGCCAGAAACAGTCAGCAAAGAAACATTATGTAATAAGATTGTCTAGGTCTCTGCTCTTTATATTGACAGGGCCTTTGAATTGAAACTAAATGTGCATACCATACCTCTTATCCAACAGTTCCAGCTCTCATCACCAGCAGTGGCTATGGCAACGCCCGGAAGAAACGAGAGATTCCTGACAGTGAAGTGACAGGGTAAAACACATTCATAGTGCTACAAAGTGCTCTAAATGACATGTCTGCATTTAGAGGGAGGGGTCGAGGAGCTGTGATTTCACAATCTGGAAAAAGGAGGGAAGAAAGGGTGTGTAGTTGAAGACGGCAAGAAAAAATTCTGATGGAACATTACATTGTAAATCATTGCATTCCAGCTGTAATGCATTGAATTTACAACCAACTCAGGACCAAAATGTGAGCCAGGGTGAAAATAAAGCTCTTTATTATTGTTTTACAGAAAAGTCTCTCATGTCAATCATTTTCCTGTACAAATTGTTGCTTCCCTTTCATTGTATAGTTTTGTTACCATCTCCCCCTATAAGACCAGCGACACATATTAACCCTGTGTTTAGTCTGCTGTTTCAACATAAATACAGTGGTCTGCGTTGCGCTGAGGCAGTGCTTGTGATGAACGTACCTTTTTTATGGAACATGTCGGGTCCATATTTGCGCTGGTGCTCTGTCTGCATGTTCCTAATGAATAAACCAAGTCATTTTGATTGATTAATAAATTGGTTTGTGTGTGTAGATACTGCGTGCGGTTCCAGCTGACCTCCATGACAGCAGACTGTGCTCAGAGCAGAGGGGCGCACACTCGATGGATGCAATACCTTAGGGAAGGGCATCAGGTGTGTGTGGAGTGTCAGCCTCCTGCACTGGCCCAGGGACAGGCCCACTGCGCCGGAGACGGAGAGAGTCTGTACAGCAATGACATCAGGTAAACTCACATCAAAGAATAATGTTTATGTACGATCCAGCACCCTGTTGTACCAGTTGGTTGCACTTAAGTATGTAAAGTAAATATATTGTATTTTGTATTGTAAAAAAGAACTGATTGAAAATAGAATGAAAAAGAATACAGTTAACTGGCAGTGTAGACTTCAAAACAAGGATATAAAGTGACATTTCTTCATTTTTGTGGTTAATTTGTCAGTCTGTTTTCTTGAGGGCAATATATTACCTAGATAGATAATGAAAAAATAGTTTGTTTTTGTTTTTTTCTTCCATTTTGCTCATTTCCATCTTAAATTAAACCAAAAATTCGTTTGAAACCTGTCTGAAGTACAAATATAGGGGTCCTTCCTCCTTCCGCCACTCGATGTCAGCAGAGCTCCCTGTGTATCAGAGGAGTGACTGTGCTCTGGGTTGTAGGTTTCCTTCTCTCCAGTGGCGGGCCGTGGGGAACCCGCGCTGCAGAGGCGTGTGGAGGCGCGTGGAGCGGCTCGACACCTGCTCCTGCCCTACGGCTCACAGTTTCCTCTTCATCTGATACAGCTTCGGGATAACAAGGACCGGGCTGACTTCATTATGGCTAGAATCAAAGTACAGGTCTATTGTGAAATGTTATTGTTGTTTTTTTATCATGCAAAAATGTCAAGGCTACAAAGTGACAGTGTATTATAAAGTTAATTATAGTGGAAGATAAGGCTAGATGGAACATAAACAAGACATACTTTTAATCAGTGCTACAATTCTTCTCCCAAAGTCTGAATTCAGCTCCGAAACTACGTGCTTTTACTGGTTGGGCTAAATTAAAATTTGATCCATTGCACAGGCCTAGTGGAAATCACTATTCTAATTCTGTAATCATAAATCCTGCATTTTTATCACCATATCACTCTGTAACTATGACTTGGCTATTATAATAAACTATTCCTAAATCCTTCACATCTGAGTATTCCATAAACTAGCTATATTTGTCACTGGAGGGGAGAAAACCTTCTTGGTTGGTTAAATTTGCACCAATCAAGCTCAATGTTGTGACCATATGGCTTTTAAACATAGGTTTTCATTTTATTATGTGTTTTGACAACCTGCCCAACTTTGAGGATCTAACCCACAGTAATATGTCACGGTGAGGAGATAATCGGCGTTATTTGCATATCATTGGTCATATAATGGAAATGATTGATGCCGTACACAATATTTCAGCATTATTTAACAACTGTAATAAGTCAATCAAACAACATCGAAAAGTAAAGTGATTTAATTTATTTCCTTTTTGACTCATTCAAGGGAACTGTTGCTTTTCTTAAGAAATAAAAATATCTTGGGACATTGAGACACCTTTTTAAAACGTGACAAGTACTGGCTCTTGTGTGTGAACTTCACCAGTCACAACGCCAAAGTTACAACATGCACTGAACAGTAACATTGATACAGAAACGACAGCTTAGAAAGTCAACAAGTAAAAAGGTTTTGTTTCTTGTTTTTCATTTACAAAACAGACAGCCTCGGGACCTACAAACAACATAGTACAAGAGCTGGCTAAGAGATAATATTTCCCCTGTTACACTTTACAAAGATGATGGCTTAGGCAAGGTTGGGGTCAATTCCTCTGAGTATACGCTGTAGAAAAAATAGAGCTTTCGGAACATAGGGTTTTGTAGTTTGAAATGTATAGTATTTTGTGCTGTTATTTTGGCTCTGGTTTATTGTAAGATGTCCGTTTTGTCCTCCCGAATGGACCCCAACCCTGTAATACAGTGCTCTAAATCTGCAAGTGTGATATTTGGAAACTACAATGTTCTGTAAGGGATTATGAGTTAAAACAATAGGAATAGCAGCTAAAGCAACAATTAAATTAATCTAAATGCATTATACTGTACACTTTGTGCTCTTTGTCTTCCATATAGTGAAACATCCATTTATCTTTCTTCATGGGGATTACAGTCAAATTAAAAGTCATTAAAAGAAAGGAAGAAAAGCTATTTAAGAAGGAGCTCTCAAATTAAAAATAGAAACTGTAATTTTTTAAATAATGTTATGATCTCACAGTATCACCGTCATAACATGCATGAATTATCAATGCAGTTGTGTTTTAAATAATGGCAGTATGGATCTATTATGGTTATAGACATATTCTCATTCCAATGTGTGGCTTATTCACAAATTACTGATTGTCTTTTATTGTTGAGATAGACGTTTTCTACGGTCCCTGACTACAGTAAAAAATAAATCTAAAAGCTCTGAATACTGAGTTTTCAGAATAAAACGACCCTGTTTTCATGTGAGTAACGTAATGAATAATTAAAAGAAGCAAGCATATAGAGCGTTTTAGTGTAAACAACATCACAAGCAATGTGGTAAAAAGTGAATTAAAGCCAAACGGTTGTATTTCATGAAAACATTAGCCACAGAAAATGAATGGAACAATAAAACAATAAATAGCAAACCAATACATGTGTGTAATGTCAGTGCCTGGATAGTAAACATTGGAAAAGCAGTGGAATATAAAGACCGCTGTATACTGCCCCACAAGTTATTTGAATTCAAAACTGACAACTAGTTTTTATTTAAAAGTCAGTTTGTTTTATTGACTCATTAACTTTTCGAAAAATGAACGAGAACAGCTACTCTACAAAATGCATGCATAGCTTCCACCCTTCCACCCCAATTATCAAGGACGCAATTAGCGATAATTGCTGCTATAAATAAAATGGTTAAATAAGGAACCAGATTGTAATGTTCTTTACCTGGTAACTGACATAACACACGAGCAGCACACTGACTTTCAAAGGCAAAACTATTCATACTTGAATTTAATTTGGTAGCTAGCACTTTATGTAAATGTATCTGATTTTCTTACTGTATTACAATGCTTGTGCAGCCATGTTGTTCACGAATTTAAAAAAAAAAAAAAAAAAAAAAAACAAAAACCTAAGAAACATGCATTTCTACTTTATGAATTATGTTGATAAATCAACAATTTACCTTGTGCTCATGGCTTCTTTGTTATGCAATCTATTGTGTGTGCAAAATGAAAACTCTGCAATTCTCATCCATAATGTACAATCTTCTTTTTTAAACCACTCTTTAGCTACAAGTAAACAAATTAGGGTTCTGCTTATGTAATCATTATTTCCCAAGCATACAATCGTTTCTCAATTAGCATCTTTAAACCTATATGCAAGAGAAAATGGGCTCAGAGAATATAGTGAAAGGCAGGATTCCCAAAGCTTGCATGCATTGGAAACACTTCATTCTTCACCATTAGGCAGCAGATCCCCTTTGCTCTAGTGCCCCAACCACACATGTACCTATGCAATACACACACGCACGCACACAATAGCATCTCACAGTCATTGCTATTCTATTCACACCGTGCCTCCTCTCAGTCACTATGGGCTGAGCAATATGAAATGGTTCAACTGTGCGATTAAAGCAGGAAATGAAATCTGGTTGGGAGATTAGAATGTTAAAAACATCACTTTAAAATGTATGTCAAATTGCCTTGTGCACATTTTGACAGTGAAATTTAGAGCTACTTAATGCGAAGCTAGCACAGATATGGTAGTGCATAAAGACCCGCTATGTAACTTTTCTTGGTGGTAGTACACCATCTGCTTGTTCCCATGGAGATGATATTGCTTTATCTGAATTGTTCCACTGTATGGTATTTCTCTCTACCCTGTATTTATTCAATTACGGATGTTTTAATTGCTAAAAACATGACCTGACCTGTAACTTAGCCTGGTGGTGTCACCTGCTTGTCTCCATGGAGATGAATATGTTGAATACCATACTGTGGAACATTCTAAGCAATGCAATAACATCTACATGGTGACAAACACCTGAAAAGTTACATTCAGCACCTTTGAATGAATATCAGTGTTTTTGTTAAGAAACAGAACCTAGACTTTCTTCTGTTGCAGCAAATTGTATGTTGTTTATACCAGTGTGCATGTTACGTAAGATGTTAGAAAACAAACAATGAACTATGCCAAAAAAGAGAGAAAAAAAGCATTTGGGCAGTGCAATGGAGACACTTGCTACAAATGATCATAAATGCAAAACGACCACATTGTATTTTGATGGGGCCATGCTTAGGTCACTCCTCTTCTTGTGTGTGAGCATACATCTCATGCAATCAAGCCTCCTGAAGACCAATTATCAAAGCAACACAGAGCTGTGGTGCACGGGCAGCTGTGGTCACCATGGAAACTAAGTGTGTCTATTTTTTGTTTATTTTTCCACAATATTGTCTTTAATACCTACATGTGTGTATTTGTAGACAGTTCGTGCTGATGTTTTTGTCAAACATCTTTAGTTTATTATTGAACAGTAAAACTTTCTTAAACTAATTTATACATGTCATCTGTGGTCTTTGGCTCATTTGGTGTTATATAGACCAATGCATGCTGGAGATCTTGGTAGTCTGGCCAGCCAAACCCTTAAAAAGAACAGCTGAAACCTAGTCAGTTCATCTTGAATCATGATACTAATGCAAGGTAAAGAGGGATTTATTAAGCCTGAAAGGCTTGAGTAAGTGATAGTAGGTTCAGTAAAAATCATGACTTGTGGATCTGGAGCATTGTGGCATAGCAGAGGTTTGTCCTTTCTGATTTCTGAACCCTTTACCTACTTCTCAATAAAGGTTTAAGCTGGCCAGGCCTGTTACTTACAGAAACTAAACACAAAATGTTGTATAAAAATATTAGATTATTTCATAATGCATAAGTTGTGAAGGACTTAATATGTTGTTATGGTGGTGCATGCATCATTCATGTGCACTTTAAGGAACAAAGAAACTGCTGAAGCAGTGGGAAAATGCTTTTTAACTTATACAGAGGTGAAGATAATATTTGCTTGTGGAGATATGAAAGATAACAGAATACTATTGAGCATTCTTTCTCATTGGTGATTGGCCGCAGTGTTACATATCTGCAGCCATTGTTTCAGGACATCAAACCTATACACTATACTCCTCAGATCAAATGTAAAGACTTTCAAATAATTATTTCTATACATAACTCTCTCTTATCTACTTCATATAAAAATAAATCAGCTAAGACAATCTCAACAGTGTATTCACTGTATCCATTCACACTGCCATGCACACTCGAGGACATGCACACCCCCTACAAACGTTGATGACTAAGGCCAGGATTGGGAATGGTGGGCACAAGTTAGTAGCTTATAGGCTTGTAGGTCCTCTCCTATATCTCCAGACTACAAAATATGACTTGGGGCAGGGGGCAGTTGGATTTTTTTTTTCCCTTGTTGAGACAGAGACTCCACATTCAGCACAGAAAATTCATAGCTGTGAAAATAATTTCCAAAGGAATCTCAGATAACATCCGTTGGCTACCAGGAGGGCTCTGAAGTTTTCCAAAAAGTAAAAGTATTAGGAATGAACTGAAGACGGGGCAGTGACATTCTCAAATTTAAAGGTGTTCCCAGAGTATCCACCACACCACTCTTGTTCTAACCTAAACCCCCTAGTGGTGTGTTCAGGTAATACAGGCTTTGTTTTCAGCCATAATTCTCATACAATATTCTGAGTTTGTTTATCCACCATTGAACCTCAGAGATTTTTGTCTAAAGTATTTTGCCGACCTTTGTCCCTCTTTCGCCCACGCCCCATCTCGGGTCCAACATGGTTCTCGTGGATACCCAGTGGGAACAAACAGTTTTGCCCCAGCATTTTCTGTGCTGTCTCAAAGTGGTTGGTGCCCCTCTGGTAGTTTCTGCTTATGTTGCACTTGGGACTAGATCTGGAAAGCAGCCTCTCTGATGGACTTGTGTCTGAAACATCCCTGTGATGTTCATCATCATCCGTGTCAGCGTCAATGTACTTACTGATTGACGAGTCATGGAAAGTGAAAACTGTGGGCCCAAGTGGAGTGCATTCGGGGGACTTGGGCGGGGTCCTGCTGCTGGCGGTGGTGTAGACCGAAACCTCTGGGCTCAACAAAGAGTCTGACAGAACTGACGAATCTGAAAGAGGGGATGGTCCGGATTCCCCGTCGCTACGGCCACTCCCTTTAGACGCAAGAACCTTTGAGGAATTTCCGGAAAAAAACAATTTCTTGGCAGTTTCTGAACATGTTGATTTTGTGACCGAAACTGGCGTGAGTATGGATTCTGGTGTGTGCTTTTGACCAGCGGTGATGCTAGCCTGACTGGGCAGTGCTATGACAGGACTGTGCGAGAATAGGTTTGTCTCCTGAGTACCCAAGTCTATCGTTGGACCATGTGGGAAACGTGGATTTTCCTGAAAGTCTGTGGCACAACTGATGTAACTGTCAATGCTAGACAAGCTTTTCATATCGCCAATTCCTCCTAGAACCACTGCACCATGATCTTGAATTGGATCTAGCTCTATCTCATCTCTGTGCTTGCCCGCTCGGGACCCTTTAGCATTCAGATTGGGTTGTGATTGTGTTTTGGCCATCTGGTTATACATCTCCTCCAACTTCTGCACATTGATTCTTTGAGGACTCCTGGACTTGCTTGGCGAACCCATCTCTTGTGCGTTGAATGACCGATTTGAGCTTGTTTCTGAGGGCTGTCTCTTGGGGGTCCACTTCCACCTACTCGGCGAGAGATGGTTGTCATGTGGTCTTTCACTTTTCTCCACTACGACATCCATCAACTCTGCGCTACGGGCAAATGCCTCCTTTAGATTCATGGACACAATGCTACCGTTACGTTTCGCCCTCTCCAGTGCTTCCCTTCGTTTAAGTGCTTTCTCCTGCCTCTTCTGCTCCTTGTAAAACTCTGAGAAGTTGTTTACAATGATTGGAATAGGTAGGGCAATAACCAATACTCCAGCTATACAACATAAACCTCCGACTATTTTCCCGAGTAGAGTCTTTGGATAGATGTCTCCATAGCCAACAGTTGTCATGGTGATCGTCGCCCACCAGAATGAAGCTGGAATGCTTTTGAACTTTGTGTCTTCTTCATCTTTCTCTGCAAAAAACACCAAACTAGAAAAGATCATTATCCCCATTGCCAGAAAAAGAATAAGTAAGCCAAGCTCATTGTAGCTTCTTCTGAGAGTAAACCCCAAAGACTGTAAACCGGTGGAATGACGAGCCAACTTCAGGATACGCAAGATTCGCATGATCCGGAAAATCTGCACCACACGGCGGACATTTTGGAATTGCAAGACACTTTTGTTGGATTCTGTCAAGAATATGGTGACATAGTAAGGAAGGATAGCCAGCAGGTCAATGACATTTAAAGGGCCTTTGAAGAACTTCCATTTGTTTGGGGAGGAGAGAAAGCGGAGAAGGTATTCCATGGTGAACCAAGCGATGCACACAGCCTCGATGTGGGCCAGCTGAGGGTTGTCTGTGGACTGGCCGTACTCGTCTGTGTCCTGGAGCTCCGGGAGGGTGTTCAGCGACAGGGCGATGGTAGAGAGAACAATGAAGAGGATGGAGATGATCGCCAGAATCTGTGGGTAGAAGAAGAGAAGATACTTTCAGTATAGATTTTAATGAGAAAATTTTCAATTTTTTTTGTGCTGCTCTAAAAGTTGTCTTGACATCTGTCTGTTAGCTTTGCATCTCAACTAATTACCTTTCAAGTATGCATATAACTTTCTCTCTCATACTTAATCATCTCTGGTCCATGCTATAATCCTCCACCACCACAGCAATAAAACCATCAGTTACCTCAGCCTCTCCATCTTTTCCTCACCGCCATACGACAAAGGACCATACTGTTTACGAACTGACTGTAATAGTTGTCTTTGATATATTATTTTATTTAATGCTATAAAGGCTTTAATTTTACAAAAAAAAAAAAAACAAACAAAAAAAAACAAGCTTTTGCCCAGTTGATATAATTCATTTTTTGCCATGTTTTTCATTGAAATGTGCTTTATATGCACAGGTACAGTCCTAATATTATCTTTGAGGAGCTCTATAGATAAAGGACTATATTCATGGGCTGATGTTGACAGAATAACAGCACACAATATGCTAAATCCCATATTCAGTACTAAGAGTGAATAAAAGCATGCATCTCCCTCTTTATTTTTTCCATCCACATGTGCAATATCTGCCTCTTAGTGTTCAGTGATTCAAATATTGATTAGGCATAAACTGTATGCCAGAGGTCCCTCCTGACCCAACCCTGGAATTCCATAACTGGATATTTGATAAGAGTCTAGTTGTTATGAAAATATGCAAAATCACTGTATGTTTCATTCCTTTCAAAGACTCTTTCTCCATGCCCCCTCCCACCCACTGGGATGGATAAGGATATTGCAGAGATCCTGGGATAAAATATCTAATATAATGTGTAATTGTGATATCTACTTTTCTATCAAAACAGCAGGGATGTATATACTGGAGAAAATGCAGACATACTCAGTGTATTGTTTTTGGACATCTTTTTCACCAAGAATCACCTCAGAGAATAGCTGACTTAACAAATTGGTAAACCATGTTAAAAATCCTAAACTGGGTCTAAACAATGGCATCAGGGCTAAGTGATGGCTAAACTGGGGGTAAACATGGCACTGTTAACCCAGCCTTATCAGAAATGTCAGTAAAACCCAACAAAACCAACCTTCAGTAGATAACACTATTGTTGTTGTAGAATAAACTGTAATAGTCCGAGAGTTAAAGAGAAGAGGCATGATGCTGGAGTGCTAAACAAGTTTATTTACCATCAACACAGGATCCAGCACCCGGCAACATGAACCCTCAAAACATTGCGATGTTGTTCATTCTAGTCTAGTGCACTCCAGTCTGGCTATGCTTTTGTTGTAGGGAGTATTATACCTCTGATGATGCGGGCTAAGATAACAAGAACTGAGCTTTCAGTAAGTGCCCTACATACAGCACTAAAATGACACTTCTGTAACAATTGTCATTTGTACAGTCACCAGTGTCCACATTTACAAACAGCTGCAATGCAGTGGTTATACATATATTTCAAGACATACATGCCTGCAGTAAAATGCTTTTCAGTAAAAGGCTAGGGCCCAGTGCCAAAATCCTTCATAAACCCTGTTACAGATATAGGATGACACCTTCAAGTGCAATATCATATTATGAAGGATGTTAGATTATAATGTTGAATTTCCTTCATAAAGATGTGACCAATCACAGGTTTAGGTTCAAAGTGGTGCTGAGTTAGAGATGCCCTCATGTTGGATGGATTGAACACAGCAAGTTAATTCTGTTCATAAATGGCAACAAGTAGTATAAAACATAAAGCTCTATACTTGATCGAGAAGACATGTCTTATACTTTATTTATCATGAGTTATATATTTTTTTAAAGGAATAAATGTTATTTGCTTGTTCCATCTATTCTCTCAAACCAGAGCAGCTTTGTGAACTTGTGTATGTGTCATACTTTCTTTATAAATTATCTAGAGCAATTCATAGCAAAATGGGCACAAATAGGCCAACAGTCGCAGTACCCTGACAATACTATAATAATTCGCTAACCAGATTTAAAGTGATAGCTTAAGAGGCTTGACTTTATCTGCAACCAATCAGAGTGAGGGAGACTGTTGCCATAGCGTTGTGGCAGCCTGAATAATAGGCTGTTATCTGTATATTTCTGCTCCAACCTGCTCCTTGTGCCCCAAAGGAAACCTATGTAAATCTAACTTTAACTGGAGATGTTAGGCCCAGGAGAGATCAAGGCAGAGCAGCAGGATTACAGTGAATAGAAAAGTATCACAGAAAAAAAAACAAGCACAACTATTTTAAGCATTATTACTTTGTACCGATAGGTTAAGGTAAAAAACAAAACAAAAACAGCATCACAGTAGATTAATATTGTATAGCATGAACCTTTTTGGAAATATCATACTGCCAAACTACCACAAATGCAGTTTCAAATAGCAGTTACATAGAGTTATTTTGAAGGACCATGGGACTACAACTACCTGGTGGACCTGTGTGATAAGCTAAAAGTTGTATGAACAGAAGACAGAACTGCAAACTGATTTGGCAAAGATTTTACACAAATGTCCTTTCTAACACAGTCCTTTGTATTTATGTAAACTTGGGGGCAAAGTCAACTGGCTCGCGCCCTATTTGTGCTTGGATTTATAGCATGGAGTGTAAAGCAAAGTGGCACTATTACCCATAACCAAAGGATGCAATTGCAGTGCTGTATTTTTGAGCACAAGATTTGAAGCTCCACAATTGATCAAAGATGGATATTTATAGGTATGGAGAGCAAGGACGTGCAATATTTGAATACTGTCAACACCCAAAACGTGTCTTGGTCTATTTTTGGCTCAAGATCAAACTTTAAAAAGGCAGTGACTTTGGGTGAATCCTTGGTGGTGGTCTATTAAAAGAGGGTGGTACCAGGGGACAGGCCTATCTGGAGGAGAGAGGACACATTGACTAAAGGGTTAGAGGCAGAGCAGCAGAGTGACAGGAAATCCCACGGTGAGCTGGAACAAAGCCCTGTTCTGTCGCGATTATGGCAAACTGTCATGTCCCTCCTCCGACACCGTATGCCGCACTGACAGCCATCATCGTGAGACAAGGTGACATTAAGGCTTAGAAAGACTGAGGCAGTTTGAAGAACATGCTACATTTTACTCATGTCTTAATAATTTACTTTGACTTAACTAAATGCAAAATCTCTAGTGTTAGCCATGGGTTTCAGCTCCCCGTTATATGCAGCGTTTTGAGGTCATTTTCCATTTAAAGGATATAATACTTAGCTTTAAATTGTAATCGGTTTGGAAATTTCCCATCATTCTGGATAGAAACATGAATAATAAGCTATTTGTATTACAGTGTTGATAAGACTGACAATATTTTCTTACAAAATTCTACGATTACTTTCGATGCTGGAGCACTATTGTGGATGCATAGGTTATTTTAGCTCAAATAATATAAGAAATTACCATTCAAGAATATAATATGATTTGATAGAAGCCACATAAAAATAAAATTAAAAAAACTGGATTGAGGGCATCTGTTAAA
This sequence comes from Periophthalmus magnuspinnatus, assembly GCF_009829125.3. Lineage (NCBI taxonomy): Eukaryota > Metazoa > Chordata > Actinopteri > Gobiiformes > Gobiidae > Periophthalmus > Periophthalmus magnuspinnatus. The sequence continues at coordinate 25,139,957 of NC_047130.1, read as the reverse complement.
TTGTGACAAAAATAGAATAACAAGACTGTGTCCATTTTATGAATCAATAGATTTTCAAGTGGTTGTTCTTTTGACTTTGAGCACAGTTTCCCTACAGTTGTGTTTTTGTCCGTCCTTACAATATTAGCTGTGTGAAAGTGCTTACTGATGGTAGCTTTCGTGGAATGAAGATGCAGCTCTTTATAGGAGATGGCTGTGGCCCAGTATTTGTGAATAATCCTTTGTACAGAGGTGCTGTCAGGGTCAAACCCATACATCAGCGTTTTCCCAAGAGCACAGAAAACCTTGAACTTTGCTCATTCTGAACAACTGAACAGGTAAAATTTATCAATACAATAAAAAAAGAGAGGTTTTCAATCTAAAGAGGCAGCCAGGTTACTCAAGAGGATGTAAGAGTACAAAACACTCAGGGTGAGAGTAAGGAAGTACTCTGATTATACTGCTATTAATGCGTCTATTATGCTTCTACCACATACAACTATTATTACTAATGCTTTATTTATGTGTGGTATTCATAGATTTCGTGTGTTCATGCTATAAAAGTGTTACTCATTCAGATTATTGATCCATAATAGAGATAGACCAATATTTGTTTTTTTCATGCCAACATATTTGGGTCAATATGTAGGACCAACTTAACCCTTTGTTACTATAAACCTTTGGGAGGGCTGTGTAGTCATGTTTTGTGTAATTATCTGTATTCTTTGCACAGCAGATTGGACAAAAACAAAATATCGGCCTCTGCCAGAGATTTAAGGGCGATTGCCAATTCGCTAAAAAGTGCAAATGTTGGCCCATCTTTAATCCATAATGTTTAAAATGTGCACAACAAAACACAAAAGGTAGTGCTAAAAGTACTGCTATTGAGAAACAACCTTGATAACTTTTCCCCTCTAACTTTTGCCCTTCCCGCTCAACCCTGGCTGACCTGCCCCAGAGGTTTGTATCTCACAGTGCATTAGGTTTGGGCTGTCCCGAGAGGCAGCAGAGGAACTCCCTGCTCACCGCTCCTCACTTGGTGCCTCTCTCATTAGCAGCAACAGGAGCTACACTCACTGTAGTAATGCTGTCAGGGGAAGAGCCGCTCCTCTGACACTTCTGCAGGTTAGGACACATACACACATCTACTACTACTTCACACAAAACCAAGGAAACACGACCAGAATAAAATGTCAATGTATTCTAGAGAGGCAAAGGAATTCATCCCTTTTTTTGTAGGACCATATAAACTCTACAAATACTGCAATATCTGTAGACAGAGATAGTAAAGCATGTATCCTGAAGTGAACTTTTATTCAGTTCATCAATTATTAAAGCTGTTTGGCTGGGACAGTGCAATGAACATATGTAAACTGTTAACTTACCTATTTCCATCCATTGTCCCACATTTGCTCTCATACACCAGCTTACATGGATATTAGAGGCAAGGTGGAGTTGTGTTTTGCCCAAAGACACAACAATAGTATGCACTTTCTGCCCCGCTATGCCTGGTATTCCCAACCGTCTCCCATCCAGCACTAACCAGGTTTTTGGGCATTCTCAGGGTGGTTTGGCCTTTAATAATGATTCACTCCTCATTCACAGTCCGTCAGTGATAAGCTCAGTCTGAAGCCACAGTTGTGCTCTTCATTTTAACTGGTAAAAATGGCCACTTAGTCCCTTCTCTCACTTGATATTTTTATTAATCTGCATCATGACAGACACACAACTGCCTGGGATACTCAAAGGCAGTTGTTTCTACATGGTTCACTTCCATCTATGTTCCTGATTGGACAAAGATTTGTGCCCCTTACACCTCACAAAGTACATGGGTGATATACTTCAGTCTTGTTTTTCTCCTAAAATAGTTTCTTTATATTATTTGGCATAGTGTGAAGGGCATTTAAAAATCTAGAGCAGTTAGATACAGCACCTTTAAGCAAAGATTAAACATTAAACAGGTGGTTATCTGACTTACTCCTCATGTGCTCCAGCTAAACTCCAGATGTTTGGATGCATCTGGCTTGGTGTTTCTTTTCCCTGTTTTCCCGTAACCATGCAGCTCTCCTCTCCAGCTCTGACTGCCAGCCCCATCGCCATGACAACCCCCTGGCAGCTCGACAGGAGGCGTCGTCGACGACCTGCCTCGGAACAGCAGTCTCTCCTCCCATCCCTAATTTGTCTTACCCCCTCCTCTTCTATGTACCCCTCAAATCTCTGTAGGTTTTCTGATTTGGGTCAGATCGCATTGTAGATGAACCTCCTTTTCTTAAGTGTTGCTACTTATAGCACATTGCCTTTACACTAGGGAGCAACAAGGGGACAAGGGAGTAGAGCTATACCCATTGTGCCAGTCCCAAGCTTTGGTAATTGGGAAGAATTGTGTAAACTTGTATTTCAATCTAGTTTATAATGTTCAAGATTATAAACTAGACTGATGACTTGCTTTGTTGACCAACTTAGTCAAAAATAAAGGCAACTAATTGGCTGAAGAAGTGCATCTGGAGTTAAACCCACGATCCAGGATGTAATTTACAGATTTTTGGGCTTAAACATAGCAACTTAAGACAAGAAAAGAGTACAATGCAATATTTCGTCATCATTTATAGCTTTAAATTCACAATTCTCAAGCCAGTGGTTAAAAGTCTTCTCATCAAACACACAAACATCTTTGATCAGCTGTACTGCAGGCTTCTGTTTTCTAACATGGATTGGTTTTCAGCTCTGATTGTGAATGTGCAACACTCGGCCTCTCGCTCGCCCTCGGTGCTGTGGAAGAGAGAGAGGAGGAAGGAGTTTCCATGGAGACGGGAGGAGACTGAGGCTCCCGCTTTTCCCCCGGCGTCGTAGAGAAACACTGGCACTGGCTTAACTGTGGTCTACAACACTTCCAACTTAGAACAGCACAGACGGATCAGAGCTCAGCACACGGACCAATAAAAAGGGTTTCAATTTTATCCTTTCTCGGGCCATCTGTTTAATCATCATAATGGAATCTATTTAAAAGGTTAGACAATAGAAATAAAATACATCGATAAAATACATGCATGCATAAAATATACACATTTATTTATACCCTGATAAATAGCTAGGGGGGTAAAATAAGTGTTGTCCTAACAAGTCCTAGTTGTAAAGAGAAGAGACTCTGGATGTCTGAGGCAGGAGAAGTTTATTTACTATCAGTCCAAGACCTGGTGACTTGAATATTCAACACAGCCTTACCAAGCCAAGTTACAGGCTAGATCTGTGGAGAGGTGATTCCACTTAAAGCAAGAAGTTTTTCAAAGTGTTTATAAGCTTTAAAGACAACTGTAATTAAATAAAATGCAAGATAGATAAGTTAAATTCCATACCAAGAAACATTCTAGGCAAAGCAATAACATGTGCATAAGCAGGTGATGGACCCCCAAAGTTACATAGTGCACCTAATCAAAGCCACTACAGTCGAAATCACAATTTTTCTTTTTTTTTCTTTTTTTATAATGAATAATACAGCATGGTTCTACACTATTGTGAACTCTTATGCAACTCAAGTGGATTGCTTCAACATTGTTCCCTGACTGCGTCCTAAAATACAACACAGATTACATAAATGTTTCAGACCAGACATTTTGGACTTCCCTACAACGTGTCTGTGTACTACACTCTCAAGACCCAAAGTGCTCCACAGCGGGCCCACCAAATACAGGTCTCCAGGGAGGAAATCTGCGCCTGCGACCATCCATCTCCTCAATGAATCCCACCTCATCTCCTGCGACGTTCAATTATTCATGCATTTTAGATGAAGAAGAGAATCCAGACTCAGCATCTATATTTAAACTAGAGCTGCGCGGCGAGGGCGGTATAAATAGAACCCGTATAGGCCCCAGTCTGGCTCACGACACGGCAGCGACATTGTCTCAGCTAAATGCTCTTGTTAACGTGAGAAAGTTTAACAGTGGATCTGCTTTCTAGAGCTATAGTCAACCAAAGACATGTCCCTTTGTTCGATTGGTCAACTAAAGAGGGGGCGTGGCAAAAGGTCTACAAACTATTATGTATCTCTATGTGTCTGACCCCACTCATAACACTACAACTCATGCAAAAACATATGCACAAAAGTACTAGAAATTATGTATTCAGATGTATAAAGACACATTTTGGTCAGATTCTTTTTCTGTGTATTGTATTATCTGTATATATGTTCAATCAATCATATATGTTGAATCATTCGACTAAACGACTAAAGGCCCACAGCCCTAATGTTTACACGCACACCAGAAATCTGATCATTATCTTAATACTGGACTTATCAGACATTGAAATGTTAATATCTGAGTTACATCTGATGCAAGTGACCTGGTTTCTTTCTAATTGTTCATAGGTTTTGACAAGGAAATTACGCAAAACGGGCAAACTGATGTGGCAAAGACAAAAATAAAAGTGAAAGATTGAAAGAGTTATTTTAAAATCCCTTGTACTTTGTCTTCCAAACACAATAGTTATTCTAAAAATCCATTGAGTGACACATGTCCCAAGGTGTTTTTGATGATCAGATGTAAACACACTAATAATCAGATGTTATTATTGAGATATCTGATTATTGTGGTTATCTGATTTTTACTTTCCATACATATCTAAATGTACCCAGTGTCACTTTGCCCAAGCGCATGAAAGCAAAAGAGATGAAACTACTGCTCCACTCAGACTAATAATAGTGTCTTTATATAGAGCGATGACCAGAAGGGCTACATTTGATTAAATTCAGTGTTTACGGTATAATGCTATTTTATGGTATTACTATTTATATAAATCTGTTTTTGTCTGTATGGTTTGTCTGTATTGATCTATTTTAATCGAGCAAACCTGGGTCAAACAGAGATGTAGTACTCGAGTCTTTTCCAGGACTCATGATTCAACTCAAATGACCAGAGCCAGAGGACTTGGACTTATACTGCCTTCTTCTGTTTATCTGCTAAACTCTTTTAAATGATGGTTCTACATTTAAATTTGGACTTAAGTTTCATAATAATAATGACTAGGGCTGAACTATTTGGTCAAATTTATAGGATTCTGCTCAAAGTTCACATTTTATGAAATCACAGCCAGAAGAACTGAACAAAACACTGAAATATGAACTAACAAACTATACAAGAATCACATTTCAGAATATGTTTGTATACCTAAACTACATGATTTGTGTTTTTTTTTTTTTTTGCTGAATAATATATTTTATTATTTGCGGAGGAAATTATAGTCGCTAATTGATTCAACAGTGATTAATCTTGCAGCCCAAACTCAAACTCCTTATTCGAACGACTTAAATAAGTAACTGACTCATAACTGTTTGTGTATTGTAGTTACTGAACCGCTTGTCGCCCTGTTTGTTTATTAGGGGTCTGTGCTGAATAATCCATGATGTGTGTGATGTAATGTGTGATGTAATGACGATGCAATGTATTATCCAGGTGTGTGTTTAGGTGCAGATGGGCCATGAGACGTCTCCCACTGAAAGCTTTTGCAAAAGAGTCAAATTTGGTAGGTGGATAGTTAGGAATACAGATGATAAGTAGGTGCAAGCTTTTCCATATATCATGTAAAATATCCCTGTTATATTGGTCCAAGAAGAATTTGTAATGGAAATAGAAGAGCAGTGCAGTTAAGGAGGTGGCTGTCTGACTAAAAATATTATAAAAAGGTACAAAAATACTAAAAAGTACAATTATTTATAGCCTATTTTATCAAAGAAAACAGGTCTATGTTGAAGTGAAAAAGTTCTTTATAAACTTTACTCCAACTTCAATTAATCAACAAACCAAGGGCAATTTAAGCACTTTACTTCTTTTTGTGGGTTTGAAAGTGATGTAAAAATCTCTTCTTTTATTTCCACTTTATACCTCTATCCTTTTTCCTTGCACCTTCCAAACAAAACGATGCATGTGTAGAGGCATCCGTGCAGTAGTACTACACCACATCATCTCCATACTGCTGTTGGTGTGGTTTGCAGAAGTTTATTTTTACTGAAATCCGAAAACGTCACGCGATCCTCGGCAGACAGCAGCTCTGAGGCAGAAATGTAAACACGCGCGAAGCATTGATTTGAAACACAAAAAACTCACAAACACACAAACTCACACACAATCCCACACTCACACAAACAGCAGTGAATCAGAGGCAGCTGAGGCTATGTGACAGTTGCCATGGAGACAGCAACACTGAACTTTTAAAACATTTTAGTGACGGCAAAGAAAGAGAGAGAAAAGGAGACAGACGCAAAAGAGTTCAAAGATACGGCAGTGATTTAAAAGACACACTATGCAACTTTTCCGGTGGAGGGTCTGCTACCTGCTACACTAGATTCCATTGTGTTGTCTGCTATGTTTCACAGTATAGCATTAAACTTTTCTATCTAGCAAATATTTACGTACAGGTGTTAATTGCACAGAAATCCCTTCAAAAACATGCATTCTTATTGTGAGCATGGTCTCCTCTCCACAGAGCTGACCTGTAACTTGACCTGGATTTGAGACTCCATCTATTTATAGCCTGTTTGTACCACTTCTGACTATTACAACTTCTAAATAACGATTTCCTCTTTGACATACATAGCCCCACATGTCCCAACAAAATATGTAACTATCTACATATAAAACAAACCCAGAAATTTTAATACAATTTGTGTTCACGTACAAAACTACTCCAGAGTAATCTCTTGCAACAAGTTTTAATCCCAAACTTATGCTGTCAGATGATATTGTGCTTGTGCAGATTTGCATGAGCCTGGATAATAGCTATTCAGTGTCAGTGCTGCTAATCCATTTGTGAGTGGCCCGGGATTAACATAACTGAAAAAAACACTCATTTGAACAGTTTTATAGTTAAACTTGTATCTAGTGACTCCTTTTACGGTGTTTAAACTAGTTATAAATGAAGGTAAAGTTTAAAAAAAAAATGCTATGGGCACTTCACTTTTGATCTATTTAAGATTTTTAATAAACTCACTATAATAACGATTATCTGTGACAAAACCTGTTATTATAAAATTGTATTCAAAAACTAGTACATTTGCTGGGTTAGGGTTATTAGGGTTGGGGTTAGGATTAGGGTTAGTAATAAGGTTTAACTAATCACATGCTGCAAACGAGATTGTCTCTATTTCAGTATGGGCTATGATTGGCTGGTTACATGTCCATTTACACTTGAGTAATTGGGAGCAGAAAGTACTGTGAATATTAGTGAAAAGGACCCATCGTGCTGGAATGAATACTTAAACATATATGTCAAATTACAACACAAATCACAGCAGGTGAAAAAGAGGAATTGTTCTCTGCTCAAACTCAAATGTCAAAACTTGAAAATTCCTGTTATCTTTTGGAAAAGTAGTAAAGTACTGTAGTTAAGTAAACATTTTAGGTATCCGTAACGTAAGCCGGTTTTACAGTGGATACTTACTTACTTTTACTTTGCTACTTTTGATAGCAGGGATCTTTACTTTGTACAATACTACATTTTCAAACTGGACTGAAAAGTAAAAGTATTTTGTATTACCGTTTGAGATCTGCTGAAAAGGCTGAGGGTTTATTTTGATCAACCTAAATAAAAATGTACAAATAAAAACAGCTAGAAAAAAGGATTCATTCAATTGTTTCTGTTGAACAAAATGCTGCACAAATCTGTATCAAAATCACTACAATTGATGCTTTATTATAGAGCTCAAAATTTGCTAGAAATACTTTTACTTTTTACTCTTTAAGTACAATTTAAAATGGGTACTAATATTTTTAGTAGTATATGTTTTCATGTGATACTTTTACATTTACTTGAGCATTTTATTTGCTCGGATACTTTTACTTAATTAATAAAACTGAGTATTTCTTCCAACACTGATGGCACCACAACAAAAAACTACAATGAATCTTATTTGCTGATCTCTCTTTCACAGTTTTGCTCAAAGTAATCCAATCACCACATACAGTTTAGACAATTGAAGTACGATTTAGGATGAGCGCATATAGACAATCCAGCGCAGTTAGCTTCCTCCTTTCACAGATTGAAACCCAAGTACTCCAAATGTGTTAAATGTTTCAGTATTGCTAAAGCCTTTTGAATTATTTCCTTTGATCCTCATATCATGCATGTGACAAGTCCCTGCTGTACTTGCACGATTCACCACTGGGCGCTGTATCTGGAAGCAAACTGATTAAAGACTTCAAATATTAATATATGACCCTCAGAGTTACACTTTACGCAAGGCACATGAGGTCAAACAGAACTCTGCGCCTGTACCCTCATGTTATGTCTGTACTGTCACTACTGCAGAGAGCTGAGACGCCCCATTAGACGTGATTAAGTATTTGAATAATGATGAGTTCTTCCCCCAATTTTCAAAACATCTTTTACTATTCTGAGTATCCATCAACAGTAGAAGTGATTTTGAAAGAATCTGAGTGATTTCTGAAGTAGAGCCATATTCAGGCGATACTACAAACAGATACTCGACTGCTACTGGAAATAGGCAAGAATTTAACAACCAGGAAGCAGGTGTCAGTTTAAAAATATTCAGACCAACTTCATCGTGTTTGATTATGCATACAGCCCACAATATCTGAAAATTGCAGTGTTTTGTTTATTTATTCAGGGCTTAGTCAGAAAGTATTCCCATTTCAAAAACAAATCCAACTTGACCATTCACAACTTATGTACTAGCCAGTGTTTGTTTGCGTATGAACGATTCAAACCTGATATGATCACGTCAGAACATTTTTCCATTAAGATTCAAGCTCAAATCCAGCTCTTTCATGTGGTTTCAAGCCTGCTTCAACTCTTTTACATGAGCATAGGCTACATTTGGATGACTGACCAACACCAGATCGTGCAACACCCCGTTATGTATTAAAATCACTACAAATCCCGTGTACTAAATATTATCAGATGCTGTCTTTTTACCTAAGGGTATGTAGATGATCACCACTCATAGCCCCGTTCATTAGACTTTCATTTGGACTATCAACAACACAAAACATGCGTTTCTATGGCAACTATTATCAACGGCTTCCCCGAACACGGGTTTAGGTTACTCTGGTTCAACTAGTCCATGTAATTAAGGACCTGGAGATGAAACGAGCATTACGTAAATATTTGAACAGCGAAATCACATGGGGAGAGGTTTCATGCACAATATGTATTCAACATCACACACACTTTTAAATCATGCCATTGGACGAACTGACATACTACACTGTGTCCCGTCATGAACTGTCGCCAGGAAACCTTAAACGCTCGGTGCATATCATATGTCATATCATTATTCACGCAGTACATGCATGCTGGAGGAGAAATCATTTTAGCAGCACTACAGCCACTAATTACAGAGTAAACATCAACAGGGGGTGGGGTGACTTTAGAGTGTTTGTAAAGGCTTATCTGAAATGGTTATCTAAAAGAAATGTAGAATTGATTGATCTATCAATCAAGTATATCATGGCATATACTTTTGTTCTTTTATTCATACACTGGTCTAATATCGAAATGTAGTATCAAAAGCCTTACAGCCGTACTACGAACTACGACTGACGGATTACATTGACTTTAGGTGTTCAGGAAGTTCGGGTATAGGAAATTACGTGCAAAGCTACAGTTTTATAAATAGAATTCACACAAAATAATGACAGTGTTTCCAAGCTGCTGCCATTAAAACTTAACATCTCTTGAATCCACTTCACAACTGCAAACCTGAGGTGACACCCCCCCCCAACTGTCCTCTCCATAATTTAACGTGTGCCTTGTAAAATGGTTGAAAACACAACTCAAGCACCGCTCAGCTCAACTCTGCACATTTTTTGCTGCTACTAAATTTTAGCACTACACTGTTCAAACTGGTACGGAGATTTCAAAATTTGATCTATACTGTGTTTTTTTCATGTCCTTCTACCGCTGGGTAACACTCAAAGTTATAGATATCAACATTGGGTGATAGAAATGAAAAAGTTACGGGCAAAATGTGTCAACTTTGTGGTAAGTCCATTAGCACGAACCAAAACAATGTAGAAAGCGAAACTGGTAAATGCATTTATCTGTTTAGTGTTTGAATACTTTTGAACGAACCCCAAGTTAGCACATCTACCTTCACAAACATGTAGTATTTGTTAGTTTTTTCAAATTAATTCAAATCTTATCAGACTTCTTCTTATGTTACAACTCTAACTGTACATTATTTGGCCAACTCTCTCAGAAAGTCTCTCTATGATGCCAGCTGAAAACCAAGTCTTGTACTGAAGCTCAAGTGAATTTAGTGCAATGCTGTATTTCATAACTATAATACGATACTACTTCAATACACTCTGAGATCAGGATCTGAGATGTGGATGAGCGAATGGCTTCAACTGCTTTTTGCCTAATGGATACTGTCAAGTGAAAAAGCAATTCAATTCAAGTTACCCTCACTCTTTTGACTGTATTTACACATATCTTTGTCTGGAGGTTCTGCTGAATCTGTGGATATTGAATCTACACCAAAAGCCCCGCAGTCGTCCTGTGGCACAGACCGGAGCGGAGACTGAACGAGTCGGAGTTGACACGTAGCTGCAGTGACAGGCCGAGAGGGGCTGAGAGGGACAGAGAGGGGCCGAGAGGGAAAGAGAGGAGCTGGCAGCAGAGCACACACATCCAGATCACTTCAGGCTCTGCACATGATCCAGTCCTGTGCACCACTCTATGGAGCCATGCAGTATAAGACTCTGAAAATATATGGGAACTTTATATATCCCATACAGAGCAGTGAGTCAACTCTCAGTACTTCAGTGCATTCTTATTGGTCACATGTTGCTGCTTTGACTTTGAGGTCTACTGCAAGAACGATATCTAGACATTAAGGGCGGAATTTTAAAAGTATTTTATATGTACGGTAAGTGCCCTGCTCATGGACAGAGTGACGGCATCGTTGATATAAAACTGTAGATCTTTCTGAAGTGTCCTCCGATGGAATATTTACTTTATTCACCTCAATCCCTTTACATTGTATTATTCATTCACTCCACACCTGCTGATGGTAAGCTACTTCTCTAACCACAGCTGCCCTGAACCCAGACTGGCAGAAATAGGGCTGCCAATGTGAACCATCAGCCCCTCCAACGCCACCAATCACTGACATTCCACATTCATACTAGGCAAGGTAGCTGAAGTGTCTTGCCTAAGGACACAGCATCGGTATGGATTAGAGCCACTGCAGCCCAAATACAGCACCAGTTTTTTTTTTTTTTTTTTTTTTTTTTTTCCAGCTGTCTCCTATCCCAGCACTAAGCAGTCCAGACCCAGCTTAGCTCTCGAGATCACATGAGATCGGGCATTCTCAGAGTATTACAGAGGTTATGTTAGCGCAGTGCCATTGTGCAAAGAGCTAATTGTTCGACCAGCAATTTTTACTTAATTGCAAATCCACCCCTTTGGACATATGGGCACAACAGAGTCCCTAAAACCCTGATATTAATAACACCACGTAAATTAATCTTCATATCGCTAGTGAATTCATTAAAGACATGCACAAACCCGGGCTACTTCCGTCTCCTCTTCTGTCAGACACATACCTCATTATTCCTATGGCTCCCTCTTGGATCACATCACACATTAGTTTAAGAACAGGAACATGTCCAAAATATATTTATAAAGCATCTTCAGCGTAACAAGAGAGCAGAGTAATTGGGATTATCTGGCTGTCATCTGATGCACAAAACTCCCAGACAGATTCGGGATTTGGTTGTTCTGCTTTTTTAACACAGATGGTATAAATGACAGTTATGCATGCTCCAATTTGCCCTCTAAGTTTCTCACAAAACTCTTCACCTTCCCAAATTGGATGGTTAAAAATACCAAAAATGATTTCTAAAGAGGCTTTTTGAGTCCTACATAGTGCCCTACTTTTAAGTTTCATCAAAAAATTGCGCATTATAGCCTGAACAGTAGAATGTAGAGCCCATATGACAAAAATAGAATAAGAAACTGAACGTGTGGACATGCAGCATTTGAAGATACGCCCACTAAAACACAGCAACGATGAGCAAAATCACCATCAGTAGGAAGACAATGGAAAAAAATATAGAGTTTAAATTTGATCACAATTTTACACATATTTGGACCAAGAGTCTCTCCCATAGAAAGCTGGGGTTTGTTTAAGATATAGCTTCTTAGTTAAAGCTATAGTGAAATGAATTTTGCAGTTCGGAGTGAGACTTTGTGGTTGAACAGTCCTTCAATAAACCTGTTCATGAGATAGTGCTCTTTTAAGCAAAGTAAGACGCTTAAACTTCCTCCATGTAAAGTCATGACTTAAAGCTACACCACCATAAAAAAATAAAAATAAAAAAAAATAATAAAAATTCCACTTTTCCCAACTGAATATATATTGTAAGAAAAATATAAAAAGTAAATGAATGCTCGGCTAAAATACATTGGTAGACATTTTAGTATCGTGTGATGTTTTCCTATTGTCCAAGATACGCTGTAAGATGTGTTAAAAGCTGCACTATTCTTTGTCTAATCCTTTTGTCTCACAGGAAAGCTATAGGTACCTTTGTGTTTTTCCCTTTACACGTCTGCTGCTTTATTTCACATCTCTATTGTTTGATCATCCTTACCTGTACTCTCATGCTTACGTAAAGGTGTTACCTCTCTGAGCGAAGAAGGCCAGATGTCCAGCCAGACTGACCTAAATCTAAATTGTACTTGGAGAAGGGCTCGGGCCAGGCAGTATTTAAGTGTTGTTGCCCCACTGAAGCAGAAACTATCTGTCAGTAGTGGGACGTTTAGACAGTCTTCTTTTATGTTTTGGTATTATTTTACACAACATGTACAAACTATGTTATAATATACCCTTGTAACTGTATATTTTAGCACCGTTTACGCACTTTCCTTATAGAATATCTTAAATCGGGGTGACCCTGGCTTTCCTTATAACATCTGTGGTCATCGCCTCCAGCATACACAGTCCAATCTTATTTCCCGGTGACTCCAATCTGATTTGAGTGAAGGATGGAGCGCGTTGTGACTCCTGAGGACAGCAAACAGCAGACAGGAGCTCTAGATTGGACCAGAGTCTCCGTGAGAATAATTAATGTGACATTTATGTGACATTTAGGCGGCGGTTTAGTGAAGAGGCCTGGAGAAGGGAGAATGAGATAAGAGAGACAGGAAACACGGACAGGAAGTGGACAACTATGGCATTTTCTCCTCTGTGCCAGAAGCATTTGGGGTACAATAGGTTTTCAATGCTCTATTTTGTTAAAGTGATACAGGATGAGGCAGCTTTGACCAATCACCCAAGCGCTATGTTAAGTGATATAACTATACAATATGAAGGGAAAGAAGGGGAACTAAGAACGCTCCAGTCAAAGCCGAGGTCAACAAATAACACTGCAACTATCAACATGTGTCAGTGTACAATACAGCCTTCATTTTTAGACACACATCTGCAAACATTTTATTGTGATTTTGTGTATTTCACATTCAATTTCACATTAGATTTATATTATATTTGTTTTTGTTTTTGTATTGTTTTGTTTTAATTATTTATCTTGATTTTTTTGACTGCATATTTGTGTTCTTCTACTGTTCTTGTACTTTTATATTTTATATTTTTAACACAGAAATTTTCATTATCTCGACTTGTCTTGTTAATCCTCGAGACTGTAGATTTGCTGCACCCGTGAATTGTTTTGTTTTATTGAAATGTCCTAAAATACGTTGGTACATGGCCTTAATTAACTCATACAAACAGACCAATTACAATATAAAGCACTGGGAACAGGATTAGCACCAAAATGAACACTGCATCTTTCACACTAGACTCTGTACATGGAAATACAGGCCTCTAAAACCGGACTGAAGCTGCTGCTGCTGTGATCAGCCTCCGCGTCAGGGATGATAAAATTGTATTTCTGTTGCCTGGCGACCATTTGTTTAGTGCACGTCGTTCCCATTCACCATATGTTAATGCACCATTACACTTGAATCTGTCTGCAGGTTAAAAACAAAATCACACTTATCCTATTAAAAGATGATGTGAGGTTATGTATATCATGGCCTTTAATCTTTTATGCAACGCTCATTTTTGTCAACAAAAGCGAGGTCTATTTCACAAAGTACTGCTCGTCTTTGTGATCTTCACTGACTTAATGTCCTTTTGAAATGAAATGAGCAATGCCAAAAATCTAATGTAGCATTTGTCCTGTTTAATAGATTTAAATCTGTTGATATACAAATTGAAGTTTTATCTGGTCATTTTTTGTTCTTTTAATATTTTCCCTCAAAACAAACTTGCCTCTGGCTTTACTGTATGATGTTAAAATAAACCAATCAACCAATGCAATGCAGGATCCCATTTGTCCTCTAAATCTCTTACTAAAAGCCTTACCCTCTCAAAACGGATTGTTAAAAAATGATTTATAAGGGTCTTATACAGTGCCCTACTTTTACATTTCATCAGAAAAATGTTGCTCCATAACCTTCACAGTTGAATAAAAAGTCCATTTGAGAGACAAAAATAGAAAGGATGAATGATAAATTGAACATGTGAGCATGCAGCATTTGAAGATACTCCCAATAAAATACAGTTAGGCCACGCAAAACCACAGGAAAGGGTAAAAAAGGCTTTGGGAAGACAATGAAATACATGTTTAACAGACCTACGTGCGCCCATATTCTCTCCCTATAAACTGGGATTTGATTGAAAACCAGCTCTTTTGTTAAAGTCATACTGAAATATAAATACACACTTATGGAACTCTATAAAACCACACGCTTTGACAAAACTTATCAAAGATGAGTGGGTCTGGAACTATATCCTGTCACCCCGATTCACTAGGGCGTGATTGACAGGTAGATTAACCAATCAGACAGACACATGATCCGATGATGACAAAACAAACATGGCAGCTTACACATAAAAGGGGAATCAACAATTAACGCATCAAACTATACTTATCTCAGGTAAAAGAAGCTACATACTGGAGATGTTTTCCGCATGACACGTGATACAAATTGCTCTTCCGCTCTTCTTTTTTGATTTTTGAAACAATTGCAAATATTTTCTAAACTGCGCACATGCTATGATAAGTATCCCGACTCCCCCAGCCCTAAAACATTAAACATAGTAAGTTGTATCCTTAAAACCGCTTGAGTTATAACAGCAAACACATCTTAACCATATACTTGTCCACTTGAGGCTATGTGCAGAAAACACTATTAAGCGCATCATTATTCAAAGTGACGAGCCCCCAGTTGGCTAAATTGCTTCCAAATGGTTCTCATAGTTTGACAAATGGGCAATATTAGGACGTGATAATGGAGCCAGCGCAGAGCAGTACTGTACGGTCCAACTGCTGTGGTCATCCCCATTCTGTAGACAACAGCATTTTCTTTAGCGCTAACCTGATATCCATTGATTTTACATCTCTTTGATTCCCACAAAGAAGACATTTCACTGACAGACTGGTTAGTAGGCAGCTCTGACACTGCTTGCACAACCTCAACAACAAGCTTCAAAAACAAGACCCCAGCTGCTAATATTTTCATTTCCTCTACAGTGATTTGCTGCAAGACAAGCACTGCGCTCTTCTAAAAAAACATTGCTAACATATAAAAAAAAAAGTGAGCTTTGATCTGGTGAATTCAAGCATCAAAGGTTTGTAACAAGTCTGTGTTCTCAGGGCGAGCGGCAGCGGTGGGTGTGGCGCTCTGATTGGACAGTTGACAGCCATGTTATGACAGATTATGGCCGATAAAACCAACGCCGAAACAACACATGCTAATTAACTGTGACATCAATACAGCTTTACATCAATGAGCTAGTCCCAAGTTGTGAGAATGATCTTTTGGAAAACCTGCAAGTAAAATTTTATTACAAAGAAAATATCTTGAGTTTAAAAGCATAACTACCGATACATGTTGATATTAACCTGACAAATGCAGAAGTCTATGGCATTAAACTTATTTTGCTTACATGTATTTAATTACAGATGTTTCTAGTCAGTTTAGAATCATACTTTCTTTCTGTGAGCAGGGTCGTCTCACCACAGATCTGGCACCACCTGCTTATCTCCATGGAAACAGATACTTTCAATGTTAAAAGAATGAATCTTGATGTATTTAGAATATGTACAGATTCCACAGTCTGAGGACAGCTTGTTTGTTTATAAGGCTATATTTTATTGTTTCAAATATTTAGACCCCGATATGCATGTACACGATGCCAAAGTTAAAGATTTGTGTCTAATTTCTTGTGTTTTTAATGCGATATGTTAAAACAGCTCTTTCTCTTATTCCAGACAGTTTCAATAACAGCTTTAAGACCTTGCAGAAGGAGAATCTTTCCCCATCACTGCTCCCAACAATCCTAAATCATTCCCAACTAGCTATTTACGTCCTCCGGGATATAATTCAATATCCAGCTTCCTGCAGATGATCTCAAATTCAATTGGCTCAGGAGCGTAGAGAGAGGAGCATGACCACAATGAACGAGGCTGTATTTCAAAGGAACGTCACACGGATGTCACGGTTTAAGAGACGGTAGCGCTGGCCAATTCATCACGTTTTAATGAAGATTGAGATTCAGTCATTTGTAATTGTCAATGATAAGCTTTTTAATGGACTGTCAGGAAAAGCATGTGGTTTAGAGCAGAGTTCAGACTGTGTTAAACGGCAGTAAAAGCAGCAATAAAATACATTCTATTTGTTTTAATAAGAATAAAAATAACACTGGATCAATCAATGAGTAAAAAAAAGTCATTCATTGTTTCGTTGTCGCCGTAGTCGTAGCGGATGTTGGCTGAATTTGATGATGTTGTTTGTGATTTTATGATAAGGACTTCAGAAGCATAAAGCAAACAACGCTAAAAATAATTTCCTGTCATATTTAAATGCATCACTGGCTTCTTTCATAACATTATAGTCACAACAAGGACTGCTTCTGTGTGTTCCTTGCTTTGACTGAAATTGGATGTAAGACCAGCACCGTAACAGATCACTGCATGGGAGACAGTTCTTAATAAGCTGCCAAACTGTCTAAACTTAAATGAATAGTATAAAACTGCAAATACAAATGCATTAGGTGTTCAAAAGTTAAGCCTAAACTGGCTTCATGACATCCACAGACATTAAAAGTGCAATGGCTCAGCATATGGCACGTCAAGCTCTAATGAAGGAATATTGATTTTTTTTTACTTGGCTGAACAACATCAAATGTATTATTATTATTATTATTATTATTATTATTATTATTATTATTATTATTATTATTATTATTATCATCATCATTATTATTATTATTATCATCATCATCATCATCATCATCATCATTATTATTATTATTATTATTATTATTATTAGTTTTATTG